>NC_090021.1:214381377-214681912 GCF_037176765.1 Anolis sagrei | reverse complement strand
CCCACCAATCGTGCCTGTGACAATGGCTGGACGGAAAGCAGGGCCTCCCTGGAGGATCTTAATCTCCGCAATGGTTCATAGGGGGAGATGTGTTCAGATAGGTAATTTGGGCCAGGCCCGTTTACGGCTTTATAGGCCAAAGCCAGCACCTTGAATTGTGCCTGGTAACAAACTGGCAGCCAGTGGAGCTGGCATAATATGGGAGTTGTATGCTCCCTGTATGCCGCCCCAGTTATTAACCTGGCTGCCTCTCGTTGGACAGCTTCCGAGCAGTCTTCAAAGGCAACCCCATGTAGAGTGTGTTGCAGTAGTCTACCCTACATGTAGCATGGACCACCATGGTCAAATCTGACTTCCCAAGGTACGGACGCAGCTGGCACAAGTTTTAATTGTGCGAACGCTCCCCTGGCCACCCTTGCAACCTGGGATTCCAGGCTCAGTGATGAATCCAGGAGAACTCCCAAGCTGCGAACCTGTGCCTTCAAGGG
Source organism: Anolis sagrei (assembly GCF_037176765.1). Taxonomy (NCBI): domain Eukaryota; kingdom Metazoa; phylum Chordata; class Lepidosauria; order Squamata; family Anolidae; genus Anolis; species Anolis sagrei. The sequence continues at coordinate 214,681,424 of NC_090021.1, read as the reverse complement.
GAGTGTGACCCCATCCAGCACAGGTTACGACCCTATACCCTGTTCGGCCTTGCGACTGACCAGGAGGACCTCTGTCTTGTCTGGATTCAACTTCAATTTGCTTGCCCTCATCCAGACCGTCACAGCGGCCAGGCACCGGTTCAGGACTTGGACAGCCTCCTTAGCATCTGGTGGAAATGAGTGATAGAGTTGGACGTCATCTGCGTACAGATGGCATCAAACTCCAAAACTCCGGATGATCTCACCCAGCGGCTTCATGTAGATGTTAAACAACATGGGGGACAATACTGAGCCCTGCGGGACCCCACAGGACAATGGCTGTGGGGCCGAGCAGGAGTCCCCCAGCAATACCTTCTGGGTACGACCCTCCAGGAAGGACAGGTACTGTTATCACAATACTTCAAGTATTAACTACTAAACTTTAAATATGAGACACTCCAGGACATTTTGCTGCATCCAACTTTTCTTCAATTTCACTTTTATTGATGGCTACTAAAACCATGAGGCAATGCAACTTTTACTTTCATCACTTTTAATTTATGCATTATTCCATGTACTTGCAAATATGCTTGCTTGAGTAGTTTGGCAATGCAGGAAACTGGAGGACTCATGCTCCTGGTAATTGGTATTTTAACCTTTCACCCTAAGAATGGAATTTTAGATTCAGACCAGGTCGACAGTAGGTAAAAACCATTATTGTGAAATTGCTACTGAATGACTTAAATGTATACTAAAACTGGTGTCAAATAGGTATATTTTAAATTAAAATGCCACACATATCACTGGTGATATATGAGATAGTCTCATTTTAATCCCCATTTCCATCTCGTGTTTTGGAACCATTTAATAGAATCAGAATTTCAGGTTCAGGTCCAATAAACGTGCTAGTGGGGCACAAATTTATTTCAGAATACTTATGCTGTCATATGGGTTGGTCTGGTGTTAGGGTACACTTCATATTCTGGAGGAATAGCTTCAGGCACCAGTTTAAGGCTGTGTCTTTTCCACAGAGGTTCAAAAGGATACATATACACTTACATTCCTCCAGTCAATCAGTTTCTATGAGGATGGAGCTGTACCCATGGGGTATGGTGCAAAGAGGCACTGAAAATCTACTTCTACACTGTCTTAAAATGCATATACATATGTATCCAGAGGTTATGCATATATATGTCACCAAAAGGAATCTCTCCTTGAGTGCACAATGTGGGAAATGTATCAACACTCAGCATTTCAGATGACTTTTGCTGCAAGTAGACTGAAGAATGAAAGCAGTTTGGCATCACTTTAACTAATGCTATGGAATCATGTAGTACTGTATATCGTTTACAAGGTATTTAGTCTTCTCTGCTAAAGGCTGCAGGGTCCTCACCAAATTGCAGACACCAGAATTCTATAGCATTGACCATGGCAGTTAAAGTAGTTTCAAACTGCATTAATTCAGTGGAGCTGTATCCTTGAGAGAGCAGCAGTAATAGGTTTAAGTAAGTTTCAGTGATCCAGAGTGATCCAGAGTTGCCTCATTTGTTATCCTCCATGTATTTTGACATCCCTGAGATGTGAACTGATACTTTGAGTGATCTCTCCACCCTTTTCTTCCACCTCTTATTCTCTCATTTCTTAGAACTCTGAGAGAACTTTCTGATACTGGAGCAATTTTTTTTTGTCGTGTCAGAAGCGACTTGAGAAACTGCAAGTCGCTTCTGGTGTGAGAGAATGGGCCATCTGCAAGGACATTGCCCAGGGGACGCCCAGATGATTTGATGTTTTATCATCCTTGTGGGAGGCTTCTCTCATGTCTCCGCATGAGGAGCTGGAGCTGATAGAGGGAGCTCATCCGCCTCTCCCTGGATTCGAACCTGCGACCTGTCGGTCTTCAGTCCTGCCGGCACAGGGCTTTAACCCACTGCGCCACCGGGGGCTCCACTGGAGCTACTACAATAAAGCTGCAATCTGATTCTTTAGTCATTGGTATCTTTACTCCTTAATGAGAATTGCTAGTTGCTGCAAACATGCACCTCCCATCACACAAATCTTGAATCTATATAAACTGAAAATAAGGCTACCTTTTCTATTTATATAAACAATGCATACAAAATAATTGTACATAAAATGTAGCTCAAAGGTTAACTTGCATATAGTATGATTGTTAAAATGCAGAAGCAAATGAAGGCATCAGTACTGGCATTAAAGCAGGAGTCTTTCGTTATAAAAGAAAATTTTCTTCAACTCAATGTAACAGAGCTGGGAAACATCAAAGGTAAATTTATGTATTCTGAGAACTCATAAGAAATCTAAACCATCTAAGATCCATATTTGTAGAGATGGCTTGGAATGCAAAGGAAAATCATATGTGTGTTGATATTATCTTCACTCTGTGTGAGACCAAGAATGACTAGTGAAGGGGTATTCCTAATTTTCATTCAACACCATCAGAATCTGTGCCTATATGTTCACTAATTGGTGATTCATACAGAGATAGTGTTTCCCATGCAAACTTTCAACTAACTAGCTACCTCATCACATAGGCCTATTTGCCTGCCCTTACGCTTCTTCACCTCCATTTTTAGCATGGAGCCCTTCACATGACTCACAGGCACTTCCTGTCGGGCTCCATGCTGAAAAGAGAGAAAAAGTGGAACACTCTGCTATCACAGTGACATGGAAGCCTTCCCGTATTGCCTTCCCAGCAATGGGGGGAAGCTGGGCAGCAACACTTCCCCCCATGGGATGAGGGGCAAGGTAGTGCAAGCAATGTGGGGCATGATGGCTTCTCCAAGCCTCCTATCAGGAACCCATGGATTTTCCCTGATGTGGGGCGAATCCATAGCCCTTTCTGATAAGGTCCATACACTGCATCCATATTGCTGATCTGTAAACTAGTACAAGTCTCTCACTAATACAGCACTTTATCTACCCCACCCACAGGTTTTACAATTTTTACTCCTCGCACTTGGCCCAGCTCATCCTCGTTTAAATTCTTGTACTGTTTTTATACATTGTTTTATTATGTTATTTTTACTACTTTATTGGCTTATTATGTTATTGTATAAGCATTTTTATTTGATGTTATTGTGTGTCTTGTATGTATTTTATTTTGCTTTATTGTAATTGCTTGGGCTTGGCCCCATGCTAGCTGCCCCAAGTTGTTGTTGTTGTTGTTGTTGTTGTTATTATTATTATTATTATTATTGACTATTTAGCCAATCCAATGCAAAAGAAACTATGTATCTGATCTTAAGCACTGTAAACAACATGAAGGTGCATATCCGTTGTCCATTCAGCCTTTCATACCAGGATGGTGTTTTCAGGTGAGAGAGAAGAAAACAAATCATGCAGAAAGTTATTTTGTCAAAGTATAAAGTAAATTATAACATCTGTTAATCTCCTGTGCCAGTTATAATTAGGTGCTGTGGAGGAGTAATCCTTAAAGGATTACTCTTTTAACATCTGTTGAAAAGAAAGGCAATTGCGAGTAAGTAATAATGACTCTTTCCAAACAACATAATAGTAGTATGTACAATAGACACAGTATACATTTTCAGACATTTTAGAGAATTCTTCCTTATTAGAAAAGATTAGTTTTTGTTTCACTCGTTTACTGTCAAGACAAACTTTTAGCCTAAAAACTACAATATCCCATTTGACTACTATATTCTGACCGTGTCACATTGTGACTGTCTACACAGCTATTCCTTTAACTTATAAATTTAATTAGCTATTGAGACTGTCAGGAAACTTCTATATCTTCTTTTTAAAGATTTCAAATTTTATATTTGTCTGATTTATCTTAAGCAATGAAAAACTGAAGTAGTATTTGCAGAAATGTCAATAGAATTAATGCCCTTTTTTAAAAACCACAAAAAAAAACATTTAAAATATGTTAATTAAAACGATCAGTAAGGAACAGACTTGCTTAAAAAGACCATTTCAATATTATTCAGTTTAACATGGCCCTCTACTGGCAAAACTTGCCCCCCAAATCTTGCCAATGTAGTCATTTTATCATATATTTTAAAATCAGAGCACTTATAAATAGGGTCCTAATTAGATAGAATGAAAGACACAACATTAATAGAACCATTCTGTATCATTAAGAAGAAGCAAACACATGAAATATACATATCTTAAACATTTTGTCATTTATTTCGTCATTAGATTTAAACCTAATAATCGCTTCCATATCCTTTTGTAAATGAAACTTTCAAGCAACTGCAGGATGTAATGGAAGGTCACATAATTACATTTTTTCTATAAAGCAAATGCTGAATGGCCAAAGCAAACCATGTTGTTCATTCGTTCAGTCGTCTCCAACTCATCGTGACCTCATGGACCAGCCCATGCCAGAGCTCCCTGTCAGCCGTCACCACCCCCAGCTCCTTCAAGGTCAGTCCAGTCACTTCAAGGATGCCATCCATCCATCTTGCCCTTGGTCGGCCCCTCTTCCTTTTACCTTCTACTTTCCCCAGCATAATTGTCTTCTCTAGGCTTTCCTGTCTCCTCATGATGTGGCCAAAGTACTTCAACTTTTCTCTAGTATCCTTCCCTCCAGTGAGCAGTCGGGCTTTATTTCCTGGAGGATGGACTGGTTGGATCTTCTCGCAGTCCAAGGCTCTCTCAGAACTTTCCTCCAACACCACAGCTCAAAAGCATCTTATCTTCCTTCGGTCAGCCTTCCCTAAGGTCCAGCTCTCACATCTGTAGGTTACTACAGGGAATACCATGGCTTTGATTATGCAGATCTTTGTTGCCAGTATGATGTCTCTACTCTTTACTATTTTATCGAGATTGGACATTGCTCTCCTCCCAAGAAGTAAGCGTCTTCTGATTTCCTGGCCACAATCTGCATCTGCAGTAATCTTTGCACCTAGAAATACAAAGTCTGTCACGGCCTCCACAATTTCTCCCTTTATTTTCCAGTTGTCAATCATTCTTGTTGCCATAATCTTGGTTTTTTTGATGTTTAGCAAACCATACACTACTGAATTCACAGTTTTGGTGGCAAGCATATTTGCAATAACTATGTAAATACATAATGGGCCCACTGGTGGCGCAGTGGGTTAAACCTCTGAGCCGCTGAACTTGCTGACTGAAAGGCTGGTGGTTTTAATCTCATGAGTGGAGTGAGCTCCCACTGTTAGGCCCAGCTTCTGCCAATCAAGCAGTTCAAAAACATGCAAATGTGAGTAGATCATTAGGTACTGCTTCTGTGGAAAGGTAATGGCGCTCCATGCAGTCATACCAGTCACATGACCTTGGAGGTGTCTACAGACAATACCAGCTCTTCAGCTAAGAAATGTAGATGAGCACCTCACTCCACCTCCGAATCGGACACGACTAGACTTAATGTTAGGGGAAACTTTTACCTTTGCCTTATGTAAATACGTAGCAAAACTGTAGTCAATTTTTTCACAAGTTACCAGAAGCCAACTTGGCTCCTCTTTTTATGCTATAACATCACATTAGTTTTTATGAGATATAAAAGAATGACCACAACAAATAAGCTTCATCTACACCTACTGAAATAATCTGGATTCCTGTGCTCTGGAGCAGTGCCGGATCTATGATGGGAGTGTCCACAGAGCCCTTTGACATTCAAATAACTGAGAGCACATTGTGGCCACTTCTGTGTTTTATCTACCTAAAGCAGCTCCCTGGAAAAACCTGGCTGGCGACATTACTTCTGATGATGTGTCAATAAGTACATGGCCATGTGACCAGATGAAGCAACATCACCAGCAAGGCTCTGGTGGGGAACTGGTTCTAACCAGCAACACAGTGGTAGGTCTCTTTGATGTGTGGATAATGGATTGGGGCAGATCCAGCTGTCCACATCTCAAAAACACCAGGATCCCTTCCAGAGTAAATTGTGAATTAATGGCTGGAAGCAGTACGTCTGCAGTGAAACCAAGCATACTTCATGTTAAGTCCTAACAGCAGTTGTAGGGTGAATCCAGTTTATTTAGCCCATATAGACATGGCAACAGAATATATCCAGGCTTCTAAGTATTGAGGAGAATTCTATATAATCGCTTTGTTCCTCCTTAAAATCATAACATTTGAGAAAACCATGCTGACAATCGAGCCTGATGGAGAAAATCCAGAAGTCGAGCATTCGCAAGTGCTGACTGACCATTTCCTACATGAAAATCTCAAGTCAGGGTAACTCACCTAACCTGTGCAGATTGATTCCTTTTCAAACTTACTTCCTGTTATGATGCTGCTTCTAAAGTTTCTTCCAAAGTTTATCTACCATCCAGTAACTTAAGACCATTAGGACCAATTTTGTCCTCTTTGTTGTGTATATCTGCATGTGCTTTTGGGTCACCTTTTACCTTATAGGAACAATGTGAATTTCTTAGTTTCCTTAGGTAATGAATACTCAGAGTAGTTTTGCCAGTTCCTTCCTTGAAAATATAGTCTACAGCACCTGGAATTAATAAGGAACAAATCTTTTCCATGTTCTATATAAGAATCCCTCAGGTATTTCAAAATTGCTGTCATACCTCCACACACCAGCCCTGTCTTCACCAAACTAAACACATCCACTTCTGTAATTTCAATACATGGCCCTCTTCATCATGTTTCTTTGAACACGCTGATATCTGCCTACATCTTTCTGAAGTTATGGTGCCAAGACCTGAACACAGCGTTTCAGAAGTCAGAAATCATTGTATTAGATACAGTCAGTCTGACATATTTCTCATAAGTTGATTTCTATGGTTCTCTTAATACAGTTTAAAGCTGCATTTGCTTTTTTTTTTTTTTTTTTTGCAGCCACGTAACACTACTGGATCCTATTCCACTTGTGAGTGATCACAATCTACTGTCACACCAGGAATTCCCCATTATATGCATTTCCCCTAACCAAAACATTGCAATTCTCTGTTTCTGTCCAGTTTCCCACTCTACCAAGTAAATATCAATACTCTCATTCATTGATAAGGAGAGTATTGCATAATCATTTCTCTATTTGGGTGGAGGAAGCCTCATTTTAATCATTACAGCACAAGGCCTGAGAAGGACAAATGAGGTGAAAAGACAGGAATACCAACACAAAGCATTTATGAAGACTGATTTGTTACATCTAAGCCAACACAGCATGTTTCATTTGGGGAATAGCAGTATAACACCAATACAAATCAATGTGCAAAACAAATAGGTCTAAATGTGTCAAAAGAACATGTATTCTGTCCAACAGAAAATGCGTTGAGAGGCATCCCAATCAGACACTGAATAAACAACTGTTGGTAGTTTAAAATGTATGTATCTTTTTAAAGTTGAAAAAAAAACCCCAAACTTCAAAAGTTAAAAAATATCCACAGTGAAAATTTCTAGCCGCATAGGCCACTTGTGCAGCCACATCACTGAGACTTCATCTGTCTCTGGGGAAACCAACAGGATCCCCCATAGGAGATAGGTTTTCACCCAAAGTTATGTTAACACTGGCCCCATCTACACTGCCATACAATGTAGTTTCATAACGCAATTTAAACTGCACCAAACTGCATTATATAAGTCTACACTGTAATACAATACAGTTCAATGCAGTTCAAAATCGCATTATGAAACTGCATTATAGGGCAGTGTAGATGAGGTCCCAGACTAGGAAGTGATTCTGTTGGGCAAATCTGGGGTCTTATAAGATTCTCTGATCTTATACTCAAACCCACTGCATTAACTAAAAACCATGATCAAGAAGATATATATTTATACACACACAAACACACCTTATTATGTGAGCGACATAGAACTACATGAGCACTTCCTTCTTGAGTACAGTATTTACTTTTCTCTCTTTAGTCTCTAGCCAGATGTTTGCCGGCACCCCTGGATCATTGCCACATATCCACCCAATCATTACTCCCTACTACAATGCCAGGAAGAATTAAAGTAATTGCTTCCTATTTTTCTTTCCTCACCATTTTTTCCTAGCGCTACTGCAATTTTCATCTCCTTACATCATCTGTGAAGCTGTACAGTTACAACTCACCCACAATCTTGTCTTCTTCACATTGTTCTTTGTCATCTTTACTTTTCTAATCTCCCATTAATTCGATTGCTCTTTCTTATGCCTTCTCTCTGTGTCTCTGAGCTCCTCTTAATGCTTCAACTGTTATTTTGTCTCAAAAACTTTTTGATAATGCCTCTAGTACCACTCGCTTGTCCTTCCCTAGGTGCCTTACAAGACTACCCTGCATCCAAACTTTAAAAAAATGGTTACTCATTTTTGCTTTCTGTTTATTTTGGTTTGAAAGCACCATATTGGGCCAGATTTACTTAACAGATGGTGCTTTCATCAGGAAAAGTAACTACAGAATAGCAGTCAGAATAGTTTCTCTGGCTGCTAGGACCAAACTGCCACAATATTTGAGCTAAATTGTCCTACTTGTTTGTGTTCAAGAAGGACCTATTTCCTGAAAATAGAGTAATAAGATGAAGGACTTGATCACATTAAGCTGAGAAAAATGGGGGAAAGCTGAGGAAAGGGTGGAGTTTCTTTAAAGAAGCTGAAGGATATACTCATTCCCATCGCACTAAGATCGCCTCCTCCAGTTTCTAACTCAACCATCCATTTAATTTCCATCACATGGGCAGGTGATGATGTCTTTCATTTCAAGGATACCAGCAGACTTTTTAAAAAAAGGCATCCTTTAAGGCAGCCCTGTCTTCAAACCCCTTCGACTGAAACAGAACCCTCTTTCTTAAGATGGCACTGGGGTCGTTTGCACGTAAAACCCTTGACTGAAACAGAAGCACCTTTCTTAAAACAGCACTTTTCCTGGGGTCATTTTCACTTAGATTTCCTCCTATTGTCCCTCTTGGATTTCAATTATTTATCTTTTTTAAAAAAAATCACCCCAGATCATAGGAAGTAGTTTTAAATTAACCCTTTCTCCAAGTCCCTGCATTGGCAATCTGGGGAAGTGGGCTTTTCAGCTCCTCCCACACATAGCATCATTGTTTTATTTACAAGCAGGCAACAAAAGCATGTAATAGTAATTAATATCACACTGAGAAATTGGCCATTTGGCCTGTCTCTATATGGGGAATTTAAAAATAAGTCACTTGCCAGTCAACTCAGGAATTGTTGGAAAAACCAACACTTTAGAAACGGCAAAATACCTCACCGCCACAGTTGAAGCTTGAGCCGTATGAAGAGCACAGTGGGTTCCCATTTCTTAAATATGTAGAAATGCTGATTTTATTGTGTGTGATGAAGTCAGAAAATATGTTTAAAGTCACATCTCCTAAGAAAGCATCATCTTTCTCAATCTAACAACAATATTTGGAGTTCCCATATTGCAAGTAATTCTCCGCTTCAGCAGAAGGCAAAGGCAACCCCCCTCTGAATAAATTTTGATATGACATTCCCATGATCTTAGAGGTACCATAAATTGGAAATGACACGAAGGCACACAATAACATGCCATAAATATTCTAGATCATGTCTGACCTTGAAATCTAAGCATAGTCAGACCTGATTAGTACTTGGATGGGAAACAGCCATTGAATACCAGTTGCTGTAGGCTATACTTTAAAGGAAGAAACCAGCATAACCACTTCTAAGTATTCCTTGCCAAAGAAATCCCTATAAAATTCATAAGGTCACCATAAGTCAACAAGTGACTTGAGGGCACATATACCTAAATAAGTGTTCAGTGAAGGCATGCGGGAAAATGGGATATTGTCACTAAACAATAGGTTTGATAGTGAAGATGTTATCTGCTAGCCTCCCAATCCCCATGATTGCATGTTTGTATGTAAATCTATTGCATGCAAGTATAGATGGGGAGCCCTTCCCTGCTGTTTTTCTGCTCACAGCAAATTCCTAACTTGTTGCAGTAGACAAAGGTTTAATGGTGTATGTTGTGTTTGTTATTATGTTTTTAAAGTATTTTAGAACTGTTACCCATGTGATGAAGTCCTATGATATCCTGTTCTTGCTTCAAACTCTAAAAGCACCAAAAGGCTAAATCTTACAAAGTTATTTGTTTTCTTCCTATTTGATTTTAAAAATATACTAGTACTTGGAAGGATGTCACATTGAGGTGGGGGCAAGCTTTTTTTCTGCTGCAATGGAGACTAGGACATGGAGCAATGGATTCAAATAGCAAAAGAAACATTCTTCCTAAACATTAGGAAGAACTTCCTGACAGTAATTGTTCAACAGTGGAATGCATTACCTTGCATTACCTTGCAGACTGGTGGATTCTCCTTCTCTGTAGGCTTTTAAACAGAGATGTGATGGCCATCAGTTGGAAGTGCTTTGGCTGGGCATTCCTACATGGCTGGGTGGCCCTTGTGGTCACGTCCAACTTTATAATTCTATTGGCAATAGAGTCTATGGATTTTCCATTCCTGGAGATATATTTTTAAAGTTTCAAGCAGTGATACATCTGATGCCATTTGCCCTGTCCAGATAGTCAGTATTGGAAAACTAAAGGATTTAAAAAAGAAATTCAGCACTAGAAGCCAATGGCCACCTGTTCTACAAAACACATTCTTCTGACTGCCTAGCTTACTGTCAGCTTGACATGGACAACAATGCACAAAGTACATCAAATGAACCAAATGTAATTTTCATCCAGCATTTAGTTAGGTCACACCCTGTAACTTTTGACTCCATGGGATGAGAAGGAATGAGAAGCTAATGTAGTAGATATTCAGTCCCTAGATGAAATTTCTGTAAGAGTTCTGCAATGACTTTGTCAGAAGTGTTTTCAGGGAGGCTACTTGGATGTAGCAAGATGTCAAATGAAATACAACTCATTAAGTCTAACTTTGTTTACTTTCCAAACATCATGTGTATGATTACCCTGAAAGACTTGCCCTGTGGGGACACGGAGAAGGAGATTAGGGGGAATTAACATCTCCTTTCTTCTGCTAAGTAAATATTCATGCAACTTCATTTGTATTTTTTTAATGAATATATACTAAGAATACTAAGAATTCTGAAATTTTAGGATGCTGCACTAGAGAAACAAGCCTTACACAACCAGAGGCTAATGTGATCTATTGTCCATTACTTGTGCAATTACTTATCAACAAAACCATGCAAGCATGACACTTTTTAAGCTAAAGACTTTTTCTAGCACAGTTGCAAGCAGTTAAACATTTTGTGATGCCTTAACTTTCAAACATCTCATTTTTCAAAACTTGTACTATGACTTAGGATAGAACTGTATAGTCTGCGGCTTTTATAAACCTCATTGTGTCAAAGCAAGCAATCCATCTTTGAAATGCTAATTCTAATTTAATCCGAGCATTAACACTAAAGCCACAAGGGGTGGGTGAGAATTTTGTCAAGTTCTTTGCTTGACAAAATATTCATGATGATATTTGCCTTAAAGTTGTGCGCAGATGGAATGATTCCCTTGAAAAGAGCAGCATAACATAAACATAAAAATGCAAACAGAGGATTGAAAGTCAAATTTTCACTCAGCAGCAGCATGCCTATTTTATGAACAAATGCCTAAAACATATTGAAGTGACTGTAATTTTTGCTAATAGCAGCACATTTGTCACCATTATAATTAAAAACAAACAGTAGTAGTGAGGGTAAAAGATAATATATACAATAGCATTAACAGAAAAGAATTAGTGTAAATATACCATAGAATTTTAGAACGGGGAAACTAATAAACTAGCAACAGCAACAACAGCAGCAGCAGCAACAACAACAACAACAACAACAACATCCTCTTACTTATTGTTCAGTTAAAACATGCTCCAACAGCAGAGAAATCCAAACCATATGAAAGTTTCCTGAAGTCCAGAAATCTTTTCAGTGAAGACTTTGGCTTATTTCCCAAACCTTTAGAAATCTGGATGGAGGAGTACTGGGTTAGCCCTCAAGTTCACCAAGAGCACTGCTGAGTCCTACTGTAACTGCAGACCTAAAGTTTCCTGCCAGTTCGCTTTTCTGCTGCTCTCTACTTGTAAATACAAGCTCTGTGGACAAAGTCCCAAATGACATCACAAGCAGCTGCTTATTGTTGAGTCTTTATTAACTGGCTGTCAAAAAAGAAAAGAAGAACGAGGAGGGGAGGAGTGTCTGCCCTGAAGCACAATCTGGGAGCTTTGTAGGAATTTCGCTTATACATATGTAAATACTTGTGATTATCTAAACTATGCTTTCCTTAGGACCATGAAGCCAAGTTTCCATAAGAAACATATCTTTGCCAGCCTGGAAAAAAAAATCAAAGCCATAAAAAGGACATGAGATTTAACAAGGAAAAAATACTGCATTTCTGCCTTATTTATTTATTTATTTTAACACCACATGCTTCTAGTATGACTGTGTGTATATATAAATATTATATAGATGCATACGTGAAGCTAGCACAGATGTCAAGACTGAAATTTAAGATCATCTGTTGGATTCTACAGCAGATGAAAAACTTTCCAGAGTTAGTCATTATATCAACTGTACTGTAATTTCTTCATCACACTTTTAAATCACCTGTGGAATTAACACTGAATATCTACTTCATTGTGCGTTTAATACTGGGTAGTAAAATAAGTTAGGGTGAATATATTAAAAAGGAGCAAAAGAAAACTGGGTTTGTAATCCCAAGCATACTTACATGCTACATAGGTTGTATTGAAATCAGTGGGACTCTCTTTTGACTTAAAGAAAGGGGAGAAGATAAGGCTGTAAGTGACAAAGGCAGCCATTCAGGATCTGATAGTGGGGTGAGGCAAGAATGTCCTGACCTTTCACTCTTCTTGAGACTCCGACCAGACTAGCTGGTTGTTTAAGTGTGAAATGGGTCTAACAGCTTCAAGAGAGAGAAATTAGCATTGCCTAAGTGTGTGTCCTATTTCCTTGTCTTTCCCCCATGCCTTATGAAAGAATGGCCTTGAGCTCAATTCATAAAGGATCTACATTTAGTTCTCAGAAGCAGCTTCTTTTCCAGTGATTATTTGGGTCACTCAGTGCAAAGGCAACATAAAGATAGTGCTACTACTTGTACTAATAATATAATCTCTACTGATAACATATAATATGTTATATATTATAATAATCTCTACTGATACCACAATATAATCTCTACTGATAACACCAGGAAACCCCAGTAATTTGGTTGTTTTTAAAATGCAGATCTGGCAAACTCAGCAGAAAAGACTAAAACTGAAAATATATTAGATGTCAACATTTCTTTGGCACTGGTTTGGAGATCCTGGTTTGTAGGGAACCATTCAACCATGGTGCAGAAAACTGGGGTTTAAAAAACCAAGAACCCTCTACAGAGAAGGAAGGGAAGGAAGGAAGGGGCACTTAGCTCATCATGTGTTCATCATTTTAAAGAAGCCATTATGCCAACATCTGGTTTTTTGTGATGTTATAGCCCAAGCACTGATCTGGGCTGGATTTTATGAAATTTAAGACCCCAAAGCCCTGAATAGCAATGAAATAAGTTTGTAAAATATAAATCAGGAATATTTGTGTACTGCCAGGGGCGTAAGTACTAACCAATTCCAGGCGTGAAGCCAACTTAACTGGAAACAAAATGATAACGAAAGAAATGATCTCAAAGAGAACATAAGGGATCGACCTGTAATGAAAACAGTTACAGAAAGTTATTAGTGTGAGCTGACTGATGTAGTCAGATGGAAGTCAACCAAGAACCACTGGTTTTCAAATGCAGCATCACAAGTAATCATCAAGAATACATCACATTTGATTGAACATAATTATTTACATAATATATATTTATATAATTTAATTAATACGGTTTAAGTGGAGGCTAGTAAAGATCCATGGATGAGTGTATAGAAGCCAAAGAAACTACAGAACCATTTCTGGGGAGACAGAGGCTTGGCCTAGCATCCATCACCCATAGATGTATATGACAGCTTCGTTGTTCTTAAATTAATGACTCTGACAATGCTGATACGAAATCAGCTGCTATCAGGATAAAGTTCTTATATAAAGAGACAAATGTTCAATATTATTCAATGCGATCATAATGGATGGCCATGATGGATGGATTGATATATAATGGATGCTGCAATAATAGCAAAGTCCACGTATGGTATTTCTTGGATGCCTGTGTGTTTTCTCCACAAATGTTATTCGAGTTAGAGTACTCCTATTTGGTGTAAGAAGTATCATACATGTAATGGTTAATGTCTTACCTGCAATTCATTAATGAATATAATGTGCCTAAATACTGAAAAACCTGTATTCCTCCATGAGTGAAGTATATATTTGTATACTGAGGCAAATATCCTAGAGGAACAACGGAGAGACTATTGGGATGCTGTGAGTTTTCCGGGCTGAATGGTCATGTTGATGAAGCATTCTCTCCTGAAGTTTCACCCACATCTATAGCAGGCATCCTCAGAGGTTGTGAGATCTGTTGGAAACTAGGCAAGTGGGATTTATATAGCTGTGGAATATCCAGGGTGGGAGAAAGAACTTTTGTCTTCTTGAGGCAAGTGTGAATGTTGCAATTGCTCACCTTGATTAGCAATTAATGGCCTTGTAGCTTTAAAGCTTGGCTGGTTGCTGCCCAGGGATCCTTTTTGGAAAGTGTTAGCTGGCCCTGATTGTTTCTTGACATGGGATATGTTTTGATAACACAGAAATGCTGGACCACTCAAAACAACCACCATGGCAGACTACACAGAGAAGCCATTGAAATCCACAAGCGTGTGGACAATTTCCACAGAAAGGAGGAAACCATGAAAATGAACAAAATCTGGCTACTCATATTAAAAAAACTCTAAATTCAGGGCATGAAATAAAGAGCAGCACTCAAAAAACTGGAATTCCAGACAAGAATTAATCAGGGCCAGGTAACATCTCGCAACAAAAGATTCCCCAGGCAGCAACCAGCCAGGCTTTGAAGCTGGAAGGATATTCAGTGCTAATTAAGATGATCACTTGCAACATGCACACTTGCCTTAAGTGGACAAGAGTTCCCCACCCTTGATATTCCATAGCTATATAAATCCTGCTTGCCTAGTTACCAACAGATCTCACAACCTCTGAGGATGCCTGCCAGAGATGTGGGTGGAACGTCAGGAGAGAATGCTTCTGGAATATGGCTATACAGCCTGGAAAACTAACAGCTACCCACGGATTCTGGCCATGAAAGCCTTCGACAACACAGTGAGACGACTGCTTCTCCACTCTTAAATATCTCGACTTTGCAATGCTTTGTTGTTGTTCATTCGTTCAGTCGTCTCTGACTCTTCGTGACCTCATGGACCAGCCCACGCCAGAGTTCCCTGTCGGCCGTCACCACCCCCAGCTCCTTCAAGGTCAGTCCAGTCACTTCAAGGATGCCATCCATCCATCTTGCCCTAGGTCGGCCCCTCTTCCTTTTGCCTTCCACTTTCCCCAGCATAATTGTCTTCTCTAGGCTTTCCTGTCTCCTCATGATGTGGCCAAAGTACTTCAACTTTGTCTCTAGTATCCTTCCTTCCAGTGAGCAGCCGGGCTTTATTTCCTGGAGGATGGACTGGTTGGATCTTCTCGCAGTCCAAGGCACTCTCAGCACTTTCCTCCAGCACCACAGCTCAAAAGCATCGATCTTCCTTCGCTCAGCCTTCCCTAAGGTCCAGCTCTCACATCCGTAGGTTACTACAGGGAATACCATAGCTTGGACTAGGCGGATCTTTGTTGCCAGTCTGATGTCTCTACTCTTTACTATTTTATCGAGACTGGACATTGCTCTCCTCCCAAGAAGTAAGCGTCTTCTGATTTCCTGGCCACAGTCTGCATCTGCAGTAATCTTTGCACCTAGAAATACACAGTCTGTCACGGCCTCCACATTTTCTCCCTCTATTTTCCAGTTGTCAATCATTCTTGTTGCCATAATCTTGGTTTTTTTGACGTTCAGCTGCAACCCGGCTTTTGCGCTTTCTTCTTTCACCTTGATTAGAAGGCTCCTCAGCTCCTCCTTGCTTTCGGCCATCAGAGTGGTGTCATCTGCATATCTGAGGTTGTTAATGTTTCTTCCAGCAATTTTCACCCCAGCTTTGCATTCATCAAGCCCCGCACATCGCATGATGTGTTCTGCAATGCTTAAGAGTGGTGATTCAACTCTGTTTGAATAAACCATTCAGTTGGGAGCCAAGTGACCAAAAGGTGATGAAAAGCATCTCCAAACAGATGTAAATTAGCTGATAAACTGCAAAAACATGTTCAACCCCTCAAATTAATGAGATAGTGATGGAGCACCTTGCCTGTTTCAGACTGCCTTCAAAACTGGAGAATTACGCTTGTGCAAGTACTTCTACAACTCTGACTTTCCATTTTTCAGCTCCATGCAAACCTGTCACTGAATTCCACATAAATATTTCTGTCTTCTATTTACTATTAAGCATTTGATATAAAACCTATTCATTTTTTTTCACATGAAGTGCTGTAGGTAGAGAATACATTTAAATAAATCAGTACTGTTTTCCTTATATCTAAGACTCATCAATGCACACCTCACATTGCCACAGTTTTCTATACAGTATTGTATAACTCAAATACGTTCACTCACTATGTGCCTAAACAGCTCTGCCTCGGTTCTTAATAATGTCCAATACATCGAACACTGAAATGTTCCATAAAGGTGATATGCAATCACACAAGTATACATAGATTTCCAATTATACCATTACGTTAACTCCCAATCCAAACATCAGAGCTGTGAACTGAACTGAAACGTTTGTGCTCTCAAGTCTTAGGATCTTTTTGCATGGGAAATAAAATTTGTGATTGTTCCAACAAGAATGAATCTATTTCGCAGTCAGTTTGGGTTCAGGTACACAGGCTTGATGACAAGCAGACTGGAAAGTGAAACCAAATGTTCTGAACCAAGGCAATAAACACTTTTTGTAATTCTGTCCTAGAACAGGACTTCACTTATAGAATCATAGAATCCTAGAGTTGGAAGAGACCTCATGGGCCATCCAGTCCAACCCCCTGCCAAGAAGCAGGACAATCACGTTCAAAGCACCACCCCCAACAGATGGCTATCCAGCCTCTGTCTAAAAGCCTCCATGGAACGAGCCTCCACCACACTTCAGGGCAGAGAGTTCCACTGCTGAACAGCTCTCACAGTTAGGAAGTTCTTCCTAATGTTCAGGTGGAATCTCTTTTCCTGTAGTTTATTCATATCATGATCTGATCACCATACTCGATATATCCCATATGCATGGGGGTATTGGGGTAACAATGTAAAAGGTTTGCTAGGGTAGAGCCTCTTTCACTCAGACTCACCCCCCCCCCCCCCTGAATCAAAATCCTGGCTACGGGCCTGGGATAGGGAGAAGAAATGGAGATAAAAGAATTGAGATTTTTGGAAAAACTTGGGGAGGGATGCTAATACTGTAATTCTTAATATATCAACGGTCCTTTTGTTACTTTAGGAATATAAAATCCGTTATTAGCAATTTGCTTTATTGTTAAATTGATGTTTGGGATATTAAAATTTCAGTTTATTATACTTTTAATTTCTTTTTAAAATTAAACAAACTTTTTTGTCCGAATTCCTTAGTTTTAATCAAAAATGGAGAGCAAGGGCAAATAGTGAGAACAGGGGGGGGGGGGGCAATCAGCATTAGCAAAGCAAAACAATTTGGTCTCTTAAAGCTCTCCATTGTGTTAGGTGGACATTTTTTTGTTGTTTATTCATTCAGTCACTTCTGACTATTTGTGACCTCATTGACCAGAACACACCAGAGCTCCCTTCAGAGTCAAGCCAGTCACTTCAAGGATACCATCCATCCATCTTGCCTGTGGTCGACCCCTCTTCCTTTTTCCTTCCTTTTTCCCAAGCATCATTGTCTTCTCTAAGCTTTCCTGTCTTCTCATGATGTGGCCAGAGTACTTCATCTTTGCCTCTAATATCCTTCCCTCCAGTGAGCAGTCAGGCTTTATTTCCTGAAGTGTGGACTGGTTGGATCTTCTTGTGGTCCAAGGCACTCTCAGAATTTTCCTCCAACACCACAGTTCAAAAGCGTCTATCTTCTCTCACTCAGCCTTCCTTATGGTCCAGCTCTCACATCCATAGGTTACTATGGGGAATACCATTGCTTTAACTATGTGGATCTTCATTGCCGGTATGATGTCCCTATTCTTCACTATTTTATCAAGATTGGTCATTTCCTGTAGCCAGGAAATCAGAAGTAAACGTCTCATGATTTCCTGGCTGCAGTCTGCAACTGCAGTAATCTTTACACCTAGAAATACAAAGTGTAGCACTGTCTCCACGTTTTCGCCCTCTATTTGCCAGTTATCAATCAGTCAAGTTGCCAGAATCTTGGGTTTTTTATGTTCAACTGCAACCCAGCTTTTGCACTTTATTCTTATTAAAAAGGTCAAAGAAAAGGGGAAATAACACTAGGAGATGCAATAGACTGATCCTGTGCACAATCTTAAATAATGCAATGATCTAATCCAAAGTAATCATTGTGACTAACACATCTATAAGTGTAGACAATAGATTCTCTATCCTATATCCTGAATAGCTCCATTATTCGCTCTAAAATAGAAGGTTTTATAAAATCATCTATGTGTGGCTATTGATAAATTATTTGGACCTGTAAGTTGTGTTCCTGTTACAAAGCACTGTATATAATTTTGGGAAGTAAATACAGGCTGAGTATCACTTATTCAAAATGTTTGGGACCAGAAGTATGTTGCATTTTGTTTCTTAAATTTTTATCTTGGAATACTTGCATTTGCATATACTTGCATAAGGAGCTATCCTGGACATGGGATCCAAGCCTAATCAAGAAATTAATTTATATTTTATATGCACCTTATATATATCATTAAGTAATTTTATATACAATATTTCACTAAGTTTGCTCATGAAACAAAGTTTGTGTACACTGAACATCAGAAAGCAAAGGTGTCATTATCATAGACACATACGTGGAGAATTTCAGATTTTGGAGTACTGTATTTCAAATTTTGACCCATGAAAAAATATGTGTTTGTTTTAAAATTACTTCAAATCTTTAGATTTGGGAATCCCCCCCCCCCCCCCCCGTGCAGCATTTCACAAGAAACATGCTCAGAAAGAGCACTGATTTCCATGTTTGTAAGGCACTGAACACCACTCGCAACCTTAAAGGAGTTGCCCATGGTGTTAGGTATCAGCACCTTGGACAGTTCCTTCAGGCTGAAAACAAGAGTGGATTCACAGTCCCACTGTCAAGCTATAAACTGCCACAAATTATGAAATATTTTAGCATTGAACAGAATGCAACAAATATTATTTGTTGTTTTGAATGCATTCTTTAGTGTACGAGTTACAGTGTTGAAAAGTTGCATCACAGCTGTGACTTAGACATTTAGGACTATTTCATGAGACAAGGAAACTGATGATAGGAATCCCTATCACATGAAGCTATGTGCATGCCACTACCCATTTGCTTACCATCCCGTCCATGATGCTTCCATCACTAGCTACTGATGGATAAGACACACCAATAGCTTCCGCAATGTTACAATCACCTATCTTAGAGTGATGGGTTCCTTGCACGTCTGTGGTGGTATGCTGGCAGTAACATGTCATCAGGAGGCAGGATTTTCTATTCTCCCCCTATACCCAAATTAGCTGTTTTCTTTATACACAAGATTATTATTATTATTATTATTATTATTTCCAACATTTTCATCCCATCCTTCTCAACCCCCGAAGGGGGACTCAGGATGGCTTACATTGGCAACAATTCGATGCAATAAATACAAACAAACAACAATATATCAATACTTTAAAACAAATAATAAATCATTAGGTCAAAAGCAGTTAAAACATTTGTCAACACCATGAAGCCAGTCCAGTTCAATTTCATAATTTTGTCAAAACCATAAGCCATTCCAGTTCAGTTCCATAACCAAGTGCTACTACGTCTGTTGTCCAAAGGCCTGGTCCCAGTACCATGATTTCAGTTTTTTCCAGGAGGGAAGAAGCCGACCTGATCTCGCTGGGGAGTAAGTTCCATAGGCATGGGGCCACAGCCTGTCTCTCATTCCCGCCAAACGAATTTGCGAAGCTGGTGGAGCCGAGAGCAGGGTGGGACATAGAGGGAGATATGTTCTGACAAGTAAGCTGAGCCAGAGCTGTATCGGGCAGTGCCTATTTGTTTTGTTTTTAATGCTAAAATTGCACTGGAAGTATAAATGATAATTTTTTAAAAATCAGGAACCGCCGTAGTGCAGGAAAGAGGGGTACCAAGGGTGTGCACAAGTATGATCCCATCACATTGAATGATAAGTTAGTGCAATTACATTATTGAACTGAGGTGCAATTTCGAAGATGCTCAACCTGGTATGTATCCTCTATCCATGGTAATATGATCATAGGGAAATAGCAGCTTAGTGTAATAAATTCCTTACTCAAGAGTCAACAAATCTTTTCAGAAGAAACAGCACTTGTTCCCACTTTCTTATGATTCTTTGATTTGCTCTTTTGCAGATTATTCTTCTTCCTGTCTGTATACTAATGCTTATGACTTGTAGTTTTTGATATAATAGAGCAGTGGTAGACAGTTTTGCATGGTTAGAAGGCCACAATAGCCTATCAGAAGACCTTACAGGACCCTCTCCGCTGTACCTTCTCTCTCAGACACAGATAAATCAATTTTGTCCCCCAAATGTCATCTGGGGAGCATGAAGACATTCCTGGAGATCTAGAGGACATTTTGGTCATTTTGAGGCAAATACATTTTCAAAAATTGAAAAAGATTGCTTGACCATTGGATGTCCAGCAATCTCATCAGACAGGGCTTACTTTGGTGACATACACCAATTTAGCCCTAGCTGACCCATGGTGCCTGCTGGCTCCCATTTCACGATGCAGAGGAACTTCCGGTGGGGCTCCGTGGGTCAACTGGTGCAGAAGTGGCATATGCTGCCATGGCAGCAACACAGGAAGTGTCTTGTGCTGCACCACAAGCAATGAGGGGAAGCCATGTGGTCAGTGATTCCCCCTGCAGGATCAGCTTCCTGGTAAGCCAGGCAATGCAGGGCATGGGACGATGGTTTCCCCATTGATGCGTCGCAATTCTGGCCCATGTGAAGAGGTTGCAAGAGACTTCAAAACATAGTGGAAATGCCTTCCACGCCTTCTAAAGATTAGAAAGTGCTTGTTTGAAACTTGAGTAGCCCTGGGACTACTCATAGTCTGCAGGTCATACTTTGCCCACCACTGCCAAGTTTCTGTCTAATTCAGTTTTAGTTTAATTGTGTAAGGAAATTGACTCTATCAAGAAGCCTTAGGTTAGGACCAGACCTCATATGGTTAAAAATGTTGCACGAGATTGCTCTAACACTGCTTCTGATTGTGTGCAGGAAATTTTCCAAGATGTGGATAATAGATAATATAAATACAAGGAAATAAGTTTCTATAACTATCTTTAAGTATTATCTATATGTTATCCTTTATTTTGCTCATTGTAATGCAGGTTGCAACTTGATGTAGGCCCCTATAGACCCCCCCCCCCCCCGGGTCCTAATAAAGTTTACCGCAAATGAAAACCCATGTTTTGCATTATTTTTTACAATATGAACACCAGTGTTCTATCTCAGACTAATACAGATCTTGAATTTCATGGCCTAAACTGAATCCTTTGCCCTAACTAAAAACGACACTTTAAATTAATAGGATTTGCACAAATGCTGTTTTATATGTTTTTCAGAGCTTTTAATTCAGGTGGAATTAGTAATTAATTTTACTCAATACTGAATCCTTTTGACAATATTATGTTGTTGTTCATTCGTTCAGTCGTCTCCGACTCTTCGTGACCTCATGGACCAGCCCACGCCAGAGCTCCCTGTCGGCCGTCACCACCCCCAGCTCCTTCAAGGTCAGTCCAGTCAGTTCAAGGATGCCATCCATCCATCTTGCCCTTGGTCGGCCCCTCTTCCTTTTGCCTTCCACTTTCCCCAGCATAATTGTCTTTTCTAGGCTTTCCTGTCAATATTATAAATATTATAAATCATCATAAATAAATTGGTGACAATATTATAAATCATCATAAATCTTAATAGCCTGTACATCTGAAAAGCTTTTCCTCTTATTTCAACACTTTTCAAAAATAGGCTTTGAGGATCACCTGGGAATAATCCATAACAGAAATTATAAACAATTCTGTCTTCCAGTATTGTAGCACAGCCTTAGATAAAGTCTACCTTAAACTATGAATTTGTTCCAAAAATGCAAGGCTTCTGGACCTACTTGAATGCAACCCAGAGTCTAATCATACTGATCTACTAAAATTTACAAGGCCAAATAGACTGAGAGATAGATTTTATCCCAGACTGTGACTATATTGAACTCTGTGGTTTCACACTAATGTGACATTAGGGGTTGGGCAATAGTGATTAGAATGTGGGATGATGGATGGTTTGTTTTTGTAATTCTACAATCATGTGTATTGGGGATGCATTTAATTTCATTATATGATGTACAATGACAATAAAGTTATTCTATTCTATTCAGACCCAACTAGAGACCGAATATGTCATTGTTGCTAGTGTAGAGATAGACACAGAATACAACAATTGGTAATCAAAGTCACTCATACTGAAGAAAGCTGATAGGAAAAGAAGCAAGTCATTGTAAATCTGGTCCTAGAAATGAGTTCTACAGCAGTGAAGTCAAACAAATGGGTTCAAGAGTAAATAAAGCCTGAACTCTCCCTAGAAGCCAAGATAATTAAACTGTAACTGCTGTACTTTAGACATCTCGTGAGAAGATATGACTCATTAGAAAATATACCAATGCTGAGTAATGTAAAAGGAAATAGAAAAAGAGGATAAACCCGTTCCAGATGGATAGACTTAACCAAGGAATCCACAGCCATGACTTCACAACACCTGGGTTGATAACAGGATGACCTGAAAGTCTCTTATTCATAGAGTCATCATAAGTCAAAGTCAACTTGGCAACAGCAACAAAGCCATAAGTTTACATTACTTTCCACAATCACATTGTCATTCATATCTTTAGAAGGAGCACCATTAATCTAGAGATGGATGTGAGACTATGGGAGTCCAATATATCTGGTGTGCACCATGTAACTACATCATAGATAATATGAAATTGTACTGTGACACTTTCCTGATGCACTATAGTTAATGTTACATTTAAATTACAGCATTAAAGAAAGACACACTACCAGACCTTCCTGAAGAATGGAGTCAGTTTCAGGGGGAAAAATTCTGAAATTTCCCTATGACTTCTTTTCTCCTATGGAAGCCTGCAGCATATCTTTAGTGTCCTGCATTAGCCAGGCCTGCACAACATGTACCTCAGCACAATAAAGGCACATATCAGAATTTACAATGAAGTTGAAATTAGGTAGTACTATTGCTCACATACCCCCAATACAAAAAAAAAAAAAAAAAGAACATGATACTGTAATAACATTCAGTCTATCATCTGCCCTCAGATTGCATGTTGTGCGATGAATGTATAGCACACATTTCTTTTGGCTACTGCAATGCAATCCCAGAGAAATCTATGTATTTGGAGAAACTGAGATTCATCTCCATATTCCTTCCCATAACTGAATAATTGTTTTAATTGATGGATGCTACATTCCTCATATGAGCTGTTAGGCTCTCTGGTGGTTTCAGATGTGCTTTCATGCTTGTAGCGGGTCTTGCTGTGCATGCTTTATGCTCATTAGCATGCCTTGCTACTAACACTAAATCAGTTTCACAGAAGATTGGAATGTCAAACAGCCATTTAAATGGTTCAGCATATGGCAAGATTGTGAGTTCATTGTGGCCAGGAAGTATCCAAAATTGGTTAGACTGAGTTGTTAAAAACCACACAAATCATTGCTTGTGGAAATCAGACCAATATCATGCTGAGTAGGAATCTGTTTCTTTCCTTAGACATCTGCTGGATTAGTAGAGTCTTCAGGCTAAACATCTTTACGAGTAGCAATGAGCACTGTGTACAAGGGTCTAAGTAACTACCAGTAATAAGTAATGAATGAGAGTCCTTGCATCTCACCACAGCTGAATTCTATTACTGCTGTTGTTATTGTGATATCTATTTATCATTATTTATACTCTGTCTTTCCTGGGACTATAACCTACAAAGTAGAAGAAATACAATAGAGATGATGATGATTTAAAACATACAATTAAAATAAAAAAGAAGTTAAAGCAGTACAATCAAAACAATACTGCACTCTGTTGAATGTTTTCTTTTTAAAAATCTTCTTAAACTAGAGAACTTTAGGACTAGTTCTATTAGAATTGAACACATTTTCTTTAAATGTTTCCTTAGCTTCCATGTATGTCAAAGTGTTTGTAAAAACAGTGTTTCTTGACATATGTATTTCACTGGTTATACATACAATCCTTATGTAGTTGTGTCTCCGTGAACATTGCTCACCAATTAATTCCACTCTTGATAATACTTGTGTGAAAACTTCAAGGAATTGACTTCCCTGTGCAGCTGGGGCACGGAAGCCTTTTGCCACCCACCATGAAGGAAGGCTCGGTTCAAGCTCATCGTTGGCCTGCCCTCCTGCCCATTAAATATGTTGGTCGCCTACTGGGGCCAGGTAGGAATCCTCACCCCCACCCCATTCTAAGGGGGTTTTTTGCCTACCTTATCCTGTTTACAAGGGCAAATTAGGAGTGGTGGACTTTTATATAGGCCTTCTCACAAAAAGCAACTATAGGTTTACATTTGGTGTATATCTAAGGCACCTCTTTGTGGTGTAGGCCAAGAATGGAAACCCTCACCTGTGTTTATATAACTGGGTGAGGGTGAATCGAAATTGTCTTGAAATGGTGAGAATCCTGGCTTCCATAAAATCCTTTAGACTTAGGGTGGAATTCTTCCTGCCCGGAAAACGTCAAAGTTTACTATATCCGGGGACCCAGGTGTTTCGCCCAACTTAGTCGAAGGATAGGTCATAGAGGGACACTATCTCAGTCTGAATCCACACGAGGTTCATGCCCCTTTAGTTACATGTTGCAAATCACATAAAGTTAATTCAGATAACATTTAAAGAAAATGTACCCATAGTTCAACCCACACTGTTGTCTGGTCTCTTATTTCAGTGGTGGGATGGGAAAATGAACTAGCTTTTAGTCTAGTTTGGTAAGTGAATGTGGAATAGTTCACCAGCATGTGAGGAATGTAGAATACTGGGATATTTCATTAGCATGTGACTGCTTCACTCAATCATGCATGTAAGACCCAACCTCCCAAGCATGTCAATTGTGGCAAATACAGGAAATGTATGCTTCCCAAGCAGGAAATTATCTCAGTATCTTCTTAGTCCATCACAGATAAACTTCACTCTGCCTCTGCTATCAAAAAGAGGCAAGAATTGAAACAGCTTGTGGAAAATAAAGAATTTATTTTATCCTGACAGCTTTATGTCTGGTACCCCTCTGAATAAATGTAACAGATGGGGTGATAGCTAGCAAGCCGGGAGCTATCTGATAATGTGCATAAACAACTTAATTTTATAGCAACAACAAACAATAGAGAAAGGGAGAGTTTACCAATATTTGCCCAGTTTTAACCAAAGAGAACTCTTTTAAGAAAACAAAACTCATGAAGTCATTACTACCCTCTACACTTTTCCCCTTGGATGAAGGAAGTTACATCTCCTTTTCTAAACTGCATGATTTCTTGTCCTTCGCTTTAAAAAAGAATCTTAAAATACAAAAATATAATCAGTTAAATCTGATTATGAATAAAGAACTCTTTCTTTCTTTCACTGTTGGTAAATTAAGACATCAATTATATTTTTTGTGTCTGGGTTCCTGCACTATAGGTTATAATACATAATCAAAGAATGGTAGGAGTGTATTATTGAGATGATACACAACCATGCTAGTGAATTGCAATCATACATAACGGACACTGCATGAGATGTCCCTTTGTGCAACAGGGTTTCCCATTGCACAATGTGCCCTGATATACAAAATGTCCCAATACACAACACACTTCAATGCACAACATGTTCTATTGTATTCTGGGAAACATTATGTATTTGGACCATTCCATAATGGTTCTGAAAAGCTTCTGAGAATACATATGTTGCCCAACATCACAACGCCCCTTTACATGATTATATCAGTTTCTGTGTGTACCTTAAAGGCATTTGTTGACTTATGACAAACTCATTAATTTCACAGGGCTTTCTTAGGTAGAAATATTCAAGAAGTGTTTTGTCATTTCCTTCATCTGAAATATAGCCAACAGCTTCTGGTATTCACTGGCAGTCTCCCAGCCAAGTACTAATCAGGTCTGGCCCTACTCTGCTTTCAAGAATAGATAGAATCTGGTATGTAACTGGTCATAATTTCAACCCAGTTCAAAAAAGGCAAACTGGAAAATAAGAATGCACAAGATGTGTCTCTTCAGCAACTATATCCTGAAGATCTGGATCTCCACATATTATTCTAAGGCCACTCCACACATGCCCCATTACCACTGCCACACACACACACAAAACCAGGGCAAGTTTTACTTAGATTATGGTAGATCATATGTAGTTACACCACATTCTCTAGATCAGTGGTTCTCAACCTGTGGGTCCCCAAGTGTTTCGGCCTACAACTCCCAGAAATCCCAGCTAGTTTACCAGCTGTTAGGAATTCTGAGAGTTTAAGGCCAAAACATCTGGGGACCCACAGGTGGAGAACCACTGGGCTAGATCATTCTTTATTTCTGACAACATTAAAATGCATAAATAATAGATAAGAGGTTGCTATTCTTTTTACTGATTATTAGTTCAGCTAGTGGAGAAATTGTATTTGTAACTCGAGAAATTTCTGTTGTTGATCTAATTAACAGTATGTATTTAATCTAAGATTAGCATAGTATTATTATATTATATGTATGTTGTCCTTCTGTAAATGCTTTTAAATCAGTATAGGCATTGGTGTTTATTTTTAATGTAGCCCTCAATGAAAGCAAATACACTTATGTAGAGGCTGAAATGTGTTGGGCTTTTTAAAAATTAGGACTACCTTTTAACATGTGGAAACCAGTCTTTTTCTGCAGATCCTTACAAGTTTGTGTCATGTAGGATTGTAGCCACTGTCAGGATAACCATGTGGCAATAAGTTTCCATCAATCCATTGTTGAAGAAAATGTTTTTATCATTTTAGTCTTTCCTAAGAATTTGAATGGATGTTACATTCTAGCCAATACAGTATCCACATTGGCACAAGTACTAGTAGTTAGCCACCATAGCGTAAATAGTTGTCCAAATAAAACCAGTGACTTCTCTGAGTCTCGTCTCCTTGCTAGAGTTTTCAAAAAGCAACTGTTTAAATATTAACAACAACAACATATTAAAATATAACAACAGATAGACACATTCAATCAGTTAAAAACATATAGCACCTATTAATAATGCACGTATAAGTCTAGAAATCTTAGTCAAAAAATCAATCCAAAAAACCTGGGTCAACTTATCCATGGGTCACCATGAATACTGTGCCTTAAATATTATCAAGAAACCACTCCTTCACTGGACAGGATCGGAAAGCTGAAAGCTTTGTCTGTTCTGGGAGGACAAAAAAAAAAAAGCACTAATCCCCTCTACTAATTCTGTCACGGTGCCGCTTCGGGCCATCTTGGATGCCTGGGCAGGGAAGTGGCAGTGGCAGACCCCTGAGTCAGCATTGGTGCTTTGCCCTCTCTGAGGAATGACCCGTGAGTAATCTATGGATTGTATTAAAATCCATAATTTTGGCTCCAGAACATGCCTCCAATTTATAATGAGGTAATCCAAATAAGGTAATCTATTAGAAGAGTGTATATATTACAAACAGCACATTTGTAACTTAAAAATGCACAATTAACCTTCTATTGGAACAGTAAACAGAATTATGGTAGCTATATTTTTAGTTCCTAGGATATATCTTAATGAAAAGATGGAGATTTACTGCAAAATCTTGTGCATGTTTACTCAAAACCAAACTGTGTAAATCCTGTGATACATCCTCTAGTGTGGAGTGTCAATTCAAAATACGTTATCATTTTCTGCCTAAAGGCTTTATGTTATTTTATTCCGTTATTGTCTTGTACACATGAAAGCATGTCATAGATCATTATTACAATGCAACCTGAGCCCTGCCACATGCACAATGGAGGACCTTCTCACAGTGACATCAGAGGCACACCAAGTGGTCAGCTTCTGGTCAAAGGAAATCTAGTATAATGCCAAGTTTTTAACTTTGTTTTTTAAAATATGTTATAACTGTATCCACAATTTGCTTCTGGCACGATAAATAAATTGGAGCCCAAAATTTGGAATCACTATTTGACAGCTCTTACTTCCAAAGTCTTTGTCATATAAGGAAAACATTGTTGGTGCTATTTTATAGATAATGGTTGCTCTGATTTTGATAAAGGCAGGATAGAATAAGGGCAATTGAGTTTTTAAAATGTGATTGCCCCCACATTGAAGTCTACCCTCCCCTCCCGAAAGCATGTGCTGTCCACATGCCTTGCAAGGCTTTCCAGCAGGGCACTGGAACAGAAAAGAAAACCCCTTAAAACAGCCTTTAAAAGGGGGGAAACAACTCAGCCAGCAGCCATTTCCCCTTCTCCTTCTGGATCATACCAACGACACACCAAGAGGGGGAGGGGGCAAGAGCAATTTTCCTCCTCCCCCCCCCCCTTTGTGGCACACCATTGGTACAACTTAGGAGAACTCCAGAGAAGAGGACAGTGTTGCAGGGTCAGTTATTTTCCTTTTTTAAATGCTGTTTTAAGTGGTTTTGGGAGGGGGTGGGGGCAATCTCTCACCTTCTGGGCTCCAGGAGCCCAGAAGTTGCAGGATAGATGTTTGGACACACTGCAGGGAAGTCCCAGGACTGGACCTGTCCACATATGGCTTTAGCCCATTAGACTTGAGCCTTTCACAAAGGCATGTGTCTAATGGGCTTTCAAATTAATTTGCTACAAAGCAGGATTTTCCTGCTTTGTGAGGAATGCAATTGCTTTTCTGTGGGATGTCATCTGGATACCCCACATTAAGAAGTGGGGGGTGGGTACATGTTTTAGGACCTATCTGGATGGGCCCTAAGAGACAATGTCTTGCATCCCTTTTTTTTTCAAAGGCATAAGTTACCTTTCAATTTTATTTTATTTTATTCACCCACCGGTGCTTTGAAGGGTGGAGGGAAGAGGAAAGTGCAGCTTTTTGCTATTCTTTTTTTCAGATTGTTTTCTCCTCTACTAACCTTAAACATTTTCCTCTTAACTTTAAAATAGAGAAATTGTTTGTTGCCTGATATAAAAGAAGGCATTGCACAGCACACTGGCTATCTAACAAATGCCTTTGCAAATTTTCTTGAAAATCAGAGCTCAGGGGTACAGTTTCATACTATGATAAAGTCCTTGGCAAGATTAGAAGTATCAAAAGAAAGCTTCACTTCAAAATAAACAACAGCCTTTGTTACATTAGTCACAATAAATCTTCTAAATTGGCAGCACTTTCTCTCAGCTTTTCAAGTTGTCTCTATTACAGGTGACGTGGAGCTCCAGAGTTGAAGGCAGAGGGGTCAATTTTCCACACTAAAGGCATGGTTTACAATGTCAGGGGAAGGGGGAATTCTCCTTTTTTAGCCAGACATAGAAGTACATTTCTCAGCAATTAAAACACCTTGGATACATTCAGTTTAAATTATGCAGATACGTTTTCAGAACATTTGTTGTGATTATCACTTTTCTGTTCAAACTCTCTAGTAAACAGCATTGTGAACAAACTATCCCTTTCAAAAAGAGATCAGATGCTCAGGAAAAATAATCTCATATGATCTGAAAAAGAAGAAAGAAGATGGAGAAGAACAAGTTTACTTTCTCTAAATGACAAACAGTTCTGCTGAAGGAGAGCTAAAGGCCTGACTTCCATCATTGAAATGCATGAATATATCCACTGTGACAATTATTTATCAGCCATAATAGCTAAATTGAGTTTACAGTCAAAACAGACCACCAGCTTTGCATGCAGAAAGTCCTAGATTCAGTGCCAGTGTTCTAGAAAAGCTCAGTTAGGAAACATCACATTTGGGGACATTTAACATAGCTGCCATGGGGAGATTGTTGCTCGAACATGTAATTTTTCAATGCCCAATTTTAATTGCTGCTGGGAGCCAATGGAAACAATTCTGAGCAGGGTGGACCAATGAACAATTGAAGCGAGATTCTTGACACAAAATAAGAAAGTTCGGTATGTTTCTATTCAATTTATAGGCAATAATTTATTCAGTTGGCCCTCCATATCCATAGGTTCTGCATCCACAAACAATATGGAGAGTGGGGGAGAGAGCGGGGCGGGGGAGAGAGAATCCAAAAACTAAACGTTGTCATGTGCTGATGCTTAAACATACCCTGCTGTAGCCTCCGGCCATTTCATAGGTCCTCAGTTGCTCTCAGAACTTGTATTATTTTTTTGGGCCATTTTGCTATTTTACTATACAACTGTATATAACGGGTACTGAGTATCTACAAATTTTGGTATCCAAAGGGGATTCTGGAATCAAACCCCAGCAGATACCTAGGGCCCACTGTATCTATACACCAAATGCTAAAGCCTCAAAGAGGAGGAGATGTGTAGCTCATTTTTTTCCCCTGTCTGCCTATACAGTGCTTGAAACAGGATGCTGAGCTAAATGGACAGATTATGTCTGTTGCCTCTTCTGAAAAGGATCTGTAAGAGTCAGGGAGGCTCATCTCCAGTTCTTCAGTGCTCTGTATAAGTTCAATTCTCTGCAAGTCTCAAGTCAATTTCAAAAAATGGACACCAAGTTCTCAGAAAAATAAATCTAATCTTATTGGTTTTCTCATGCTTTTGCATCTTCTGCAGTGGGGCATCAATTACAAGTTCATATAATGGGCAAGAACACATTAGCATTATAGAACAGAGACTCTCACCTCCCTATCCCCCAGCTTGCTCCTGCAGAATTCTGGGAAATGTAGTTTAGGGATGTCAGGACCTTTGTAGCTGAGAATTCAAAGGCCAACGTAATCATCAAATGCAGAAGATTATCTATTAGAGCAGTGTTTCTCAACCTGGGGGTCGGGACCCCTGAGGGGGTCGCGAGGGGGTTTTAGAGGGGTTGCCAAAGACCAGAAAGCAGTATTTTCTGTTGGTCATGAAGGTTCTGTGTGGGAAGCTTGGCTCAATTCTATTGTTGGTGTGGTTCAGAATTCTCTTTGATTGTAGGGGAACTATTAATCCCAGCAACTACAACTCCCAAATGTCAAGGTCTATTTTCCCCAAACTCCACCAGTATTCACATTTGGACATATTGAGTATTTGAGCCAAGTTTGGTCCAGAGCTATCATTGTTTGAGTCCACAGTGCTCTCTGGATGTAGGTGAACTACAACTCCAAAACTCAAGGTCAATATCCACCAAACCCTTCCAGGATTTTCTGTCGGTCATGGGAGTCCTGTGTGCCAAGTCTGGTTTAATTCCATCATTGGTGGAGTTCAGAATGGTCTTTGATTGTAGATGGACTATAAATCCCAGCAACTACAACTCCCAAATGACAAAATCAATCCCCCGCAACCCCTCCAGTATTCAAATGTGGGCGTGTTGAGTATTTGTGCCAAATGTGGTCCAGTGAATGAAAATATATCCTGCATATCAGATATTTACATGACGATTCATCACAGTACCAAAATGACAGTTATGAAGTAGCAGCAAATAATTTAATGGTTGGGGGTCACCAAAACATGAGGACCTGAATTAAGGGGTCGCAGCATTTGGAAGGTTGAGAACCACTGTATTAGAGATTAGTCCTGGTCCTAATCTTAGGCACTTGAACTTTATTTATGAACTAATTTAGACCAGCCTCCATAACTAAAGCTGGATTTTACATATATGAACATTGTGAAAACCAGACCATAGATTACAGTGATTAGAATGATGAAGGTAGTGTATAAGCAGATGGAGATAGTGATAGAGTTAGATTACAAGCAGAAGAAATGCATCATCTAGTAGGAAACAAGAACGAACATGTTTCTTGATGTTCAATGTCTTTAATGATCTGAGAACTAAAATAAGTAGGCAATCCAGATGTCTCTCAGAGAAGTGATGTACTACTAAAAACATGTACTTGAGAGGAAGGCCAAGTTAAAAACAACGCAGACCAAAAGAAAAGCAAAAATTGGTTAACCAGCCACCCAGTCTGGGTGGAAATCACCCCACCCCAGTCTTCTTCCTAAATAATTAGTAATTAGGCCTTGAGCAAGAAAGAAAGCTCATTTTCCAGAAGAGAAATTTATTTAATTTTCTCTAACACAGGATTATTCCATCCAACATCTCAATCAAAGCATCTCGATTCTAGTGAAGGCTGTGTCCTTTAATTCAGAGCTATGCCACATCAGTGCCCCTCAAAATGTTCGGCATGCAGTGGAAGTGCTCCCTAAGAAAATACTAAGGTCATATATATACCATGCAAAAGCTATTGACTCTTTCCCCTCCCACAGTGGAGAACCATCCTTTTTATAGCATTTCACAAATGCTTCTTTCCTGAGTTTTCAAATACAGACTTGGGCCTGCACTTTCTTCCTTTCCCTCTGAATGAACTGTTTCAGTGGCAATGTTTGGGGTGTGTGTGCGAAGCTCCATGGCTTAAAAGGAATGTTTTGGATGATGGCATTGGGAGATATAGCTATGACACCTGTCCCATGTATAAACAACCCTCTAGAAAATAACAATACTCTCAACTGATTACTGATTCATACCAGACAACACACTACTCAACAAAAAAATTGAATGCCGATTTTGCCCTCCCAATAGGATATTCATTTTCAAATCCTACTTTGCCAAAATTTTCTGGTCAGTATGCAGTGCAAAACCTCAAATGCAGTTTCACTCTTTTGCCCAATACTAATTAGAGCAATGGCCCCAAAGTTAGTGTTATGACACTTCAACCCATTAGGAAGTCTCTTTTATTAACCATGACATATACAGTAATAATAGTGGTAACAGAATCTGTTCCTCAGTCAGTCAATTTCAAGGCATCAATGATATGACTTATTAATTTTCAGCATATTTTTGCCTTATAAATGAATTAGCTGCATCTCACCACACAAAACATAAAGTCTGGACTTACGTCCTGAGGTATATCTCAGGAATCCAGTTGCCATGAGATATGTTTTGATATATAAATGGGATATATAGCTATATAAACAAACAGACTTTGTCATGCCCATTATGCAACCTCAGGATATATAAATTCATGACTACTTATCTCTGTATTGTAGGAATAAAACCAGACTTCTGCATAAAGAATTTCATAAAAACAGCCAGAAAATGTGATGGCAATTAGTTCATTTAATGACCTAATCTGAATATAGCTGTCTCTTTAAAATGTAATACTATCTATGAAATATACAGAGCATGTGAGTCACTCATTTTTTTCAGTAGGTGTCTCTATTTTGGGTAGCCCATCATATAACTGGAGCATTTGCATTAATTTGTTTTACCCCTTGGGTGAATAACACCTTAAAAACCTATACACTGTCATTACCATTTTTGCTAAGAAACTTGAGAGGCCTACTGTTTAAAAAAAGTTTGATTTTCAAACTATTTTAAGTTTTCTATTTCTGAGCTGTCTCTATTTACAGCACTGTCATATACAGTCCAAAATAAGTGGCACTAGGTTCAGCTGAGCTGGATAAATGGGCATGAGATTATAAACTCTAGTCTATTTAGTCCTTATCATTGCAAAAAGGGGTGAACAGCTGTGCATCTCCTGTTGTTTTTGGCTGTAATTGTGCCAGACATGGCTGTAAGACAGAAAGTTGCCAATGCATGACCCTGTCTTAGAACATCCCTGGCATGTCATAAGAACTAAATAAGTGGAAACATGATAGAGGATATGAAATTACTTGCTGGGTGGAGAAAATTGAGAGAGAAAAAGTCTTTTCCTCCTTCACTCATAATATTAGAAGTGGGGTTGTCCACTAAGCCTAAATAGTAACAGATATAGGACAGATTAAAAGAAGTATTGCCTTGCACAGTGCCTAGTTAAAACTATGTACAGTAAAGTCACGCTTATCCAACAAAAACAGAACATTGTATAAGCAAAAATGTTGGATAATAAGGAGAGAATAAGGAAAAGCCTATTAAACGTCAAATTGCATTACAATTTTACAAATTAAGCACCAAAACATAATGCTTTACAACAAATTGTCAGAAAAGCAGTTCAATACATAGTAATGTTATACTGTATTTACAAATTTAGCACCAAAACATTGCAATATATTGAAACAGCTGTGGATCCAGGCAGGAGACAGAATGCATTGGATAATACAGAATGTTGGATGAATGAAGGTTGGATAAGTGAGACGCTACTATAATTTGCTCTTACAGGAAGAAGAGAAACAGCTTTGAAGTAGAACTGGGAAATTTTATGGTATTCATAGATATGGTGTAAGCCCCGGTGGGTTAAACCACTGAGCTGCTGAGCTTGTTGACAGCCCCAGCTTCTGCCAACCTAGCAGTTCAAAAACATGCATATGTGAGTAGATCAATGGGGAAGGTAATGGCGCTCCATGCAGTCATGCTGGCCACATGACCTTGGAGGTTGTCCACAGGCAATGCTGGCTCTTCAGCTTAGAAATGGAGATGATCACCAACCCCCAGAGTCAGACACAACTGGACTTAATGTCAGGGGACAACCTTTATCTTAGATATGGTGTATATAGATCAGGCATGAGCAAACTTCATCCCTTCAGGTGTTTAGGACTTCAACTCACACAATTCCTAACAACCAGTAGGCTGTTAGGAATTGTGGGAGTTGAAGTCCAAAGCAGTTGGAGAGCTGGTTTGCTCATGCCTGTATAGATCTATGACCTCATCACATGACTTTAGGAAGCTTGAGGGACCATTTGTCTAGCAAAGGGAATCCTTCTGTTTCAAGTTCTGTCTTATCACACGGGTTTCCCTCTTCAGTTTTTCCCTATTGTTGCCCGTGTTTGAACCATCACATGGAGAATCCCCTGGAAAACTTCAGTAACGAAAGCCAATATTGATATGGACCTCATCCCATTTGGGGTGAAGGGAAGCAGAGGAATTTTAAACCTCTTTACCATCATAAGTCTTTCCCATGCCTTCCTTCCCTTCACTAGACTAGTGTAATTTTAAAGCTTTTGCAACCACTCCATCTTGTAAGACTGTGCTTCCCTTTATTAGACCTGTGCAATTTTAAACTTTTTCTATTTCTTCATCAGAAACCTTTCCTCTCCCTCTTCCACAGTAGCAAACATCTTATATCCTCATTTGTATAGAAGGAAAATGTGATGTTGAAGTGCAGAACAAGGACAAACAGGTAATTCCTTCAAATCACAATGGGTACCATTTTTCAGATCTCCTATTGCTTTTGCAAATAAAAATATTGGTATAGTTAAGGAAAGACTTTTTAAATATACAGTTTGATTGAACAATCTGGAAATCTGTTTGCACGTATTTTCAATAGACAGGAAGATAAATATTCTTATAATTGGAACTTTGAAGAATTGTTTTCTGTCATGCCATAAATTGGGTTATATTTATGATATTTAAAAAGCAAATGCATGTGTGTAAATAAAGTTCCTGGCATGGCAATTAATTGAAAGCAATTTGGATTTCCTTTTCCTCTGTTGATGGATGACACCAAGGTTGCATTTAGTTTCTGAGAACAGCTTGTATTAAGCTGATTCTTTCCATATAAGCACGTATTACACAGAACATTGAATAAATATAATGGGAGAATATAGACCACACAGACTAGCAATTCCAGATCAAACCATAATGTAATCAAATGGCAAGTACATACATGTGCTGCAAGCTGTCTACAACTTAGCAATGCCATAATAAAAGGCTTTTTCTTCTACAACCGGCAGACATGTTCTTGTACAGCCAATATTTTCCCTTTGGCGGCAATCTTATTTTAGGTGTAGACACCCTTGTTCAGCTTTTATTTGTCTACCTGAACTTAAAAGGATCGCAGCACTTTATATGGATATGGAGGAAATATATTTTGTACATGTCTGATAAACAGGTATGAGTATACAATAGAACCTGGCAGATCTGGTACTATGAACATTTATCAGATGAACCAGCACTTGAATAGCTGATGCAGTGACAGATGTTCCTTAACCCACCCAGCTGTCAAAGAGTGTAAGCAGTTCAAAAGTGATTTGGTGCAATAAGTGGATATTATAAAATCACAGATATGGTGTATGTGTGTATGAGAGAGAGAGAGAGAGAGAGAAAGAATGCATAGTCACCATCACATGTAAGATTAGTTATCCTTCAATACACCCTGTCAAACTCAATCAGAATGGTTAAAAGCTATCAATGGGTTGTGGAGACACTTGTGGTTGAATTATTCTGCAAAGAGTCGAAAGAAAAAGCTGTCAGAAGACTTTGTACAACAGACAGTTTCTTTGAAAATCAATGCAGCAAGTGCTTTAAGACCTCATCAGATGCAGACTTCTTTGCATCTTCCCATTTCTCCACACTGCTGAAATGGAGTCCCATGGAGTCCATCATATGACACAGGCCAACTGTAATGGAACTCCATGGAGCTCTATTTCATCAGCATAAAGAAATGGAGCCCAGAGTGCCTTTTGAGGAGTTGGGTATTACCTGATTCCAAATGGCACAAAGCAGGAGAACACAGCAAAAAGATGGACCTGAAGGGGGAAAGGTCATGGGATGGCAGAAGATAATCCTCAACATGCGAGAACAGAGTAAGACGGTTCCCTCTG
This sequence comes from Anolis sagrei, assembly GCF_037176765.1. NCBI lineage: Eukaryota > Metazoa > Chordata > Lepidosauria > Squamata > Anolidae > Anolis > Anolis sagrei. The sequence continues at coordinate 214,644,695 of NC_090021.1, read as the reverse complement.
CTTTCCCCCTGCTCATGTGATGAGGTCCTTAGATGAGCAAATGGAAGATACTGTGCACTTTCTAATTCCCTTTTTTCTCATCTTCCATATACAATTAGCACTCCACTTTTGCTAGAGTTAGGAGTACAGGACCCCCATGAAAGTGAAAAACTACAGATAAAGAAATTGCTATTTTTTACTTGGGAGAAGATTTCTCTCAGATTTTCTACATCTTCCACTACAACTCTATTGTCAACTTATACTGGAAGTTGACCACTAAATTGCATTGGAGATCTATAGATTCCTAGAGATCTTTTCTCCCTAGAAATGTTTAATATTTCTAGCATGGCTGGAGGAAATTGACTATAAAATCACACTGGAGGGCCTAGAAATTCCCAGAGATAACACTTTTGATTAAATCAGCAAATAATCAAATCCACAATAATCAAAACCACTAATGTGGACGGACAACTGTCTGTAGTGTCCAGATTTGTGTTGGTGCCTTGTCCTGCAGAACATAGCTACTTGACAACTAGGACACATGAGGTCAATAAGACAGAAGTTGTTAATGAGGAGGAATACTCAAGCTAAGGAAATATAAATTCTATCCCCTCTTCACTTCTCCCTACTGAGTGAATAGAAGGCTAATGAACTGCTTTTGCAAATTGAGTTACTTTGAGTTAAGAGGAGGGTAAAGAATAAAAGCAAGAATATTTTAAAAGCAGCAGCAAAAGTGATTTCAAAGAAGATTACGCAGGACTATTTCTGTCAAATCAGGGCAGTTAGAAAGTATGCAAGTAGTGGTGCAAGATGTCACCAGAACAGTGTCTGTAATGCATGCCAGACTCTGGAAAAATAGAGTGCTTGGAGCCAATAGGAGTCTTCTCTCATGACTGCTATAAAAAAAGGGGGGGGGTACATCCATGAGTATAGTATATCAATAGGATTCTGGTCAGTGTGCACATGTTGTGAGGGTTCTGTTCTGATTTGATACATTTATATTATAGAATTACAGAGCTGGAATTGGCCACAAGGGCTACCCAGTCTAACCCCATTCGCCCATGCAGGAATACACAATCAAAGCACGCAAAACAGGTGACCGTCCAATCTCTGTTAATCAGATCTTACAATTTGGACGTTTTTCCTATCCTCCCTTTCCCTTCCTTTTCTTTCCTTGCCTTTTCTTATGTTCAATTTTGAAAACAATATTTATGGTGAATCATTCTGAAGGTATTGAAATTTCAGCTAGGACCATGGATAGAGAGGTTTGTGCCTGGTGACCTTCCACTAATCCAGACCTGCCACAACAGAGAGAAAGCACTCCAGGTTGACAGCAGACCTACAGAGGTTTATTCAGTTTGGCCAAAAGGGATACAAGTACCAGCAAATGCTTCTAAATGTACAAGCATAAATTCGCAGAAAAAATACAGGACATTTTATGCAGTTCTGACAACTATTCGGATTGGGGGTTTCCCTGATGTCACTGACAAGAGGAGGAGATCCCTGTGGCGGGAAGAAGAACAGCTGGTGGTTAGATATTACAAAACTTTGAAGAAGTGAAAATTTATTTTATTTATTTATTTCGAGGTTTTATATACCGACCCTCTCACCTTCAAAGAGGGATTCGGACCGGTTCAAATGTTTTAAAAATAAGAAAAAAATAATATTTCTTGTTTAAATTTCCTTACTGTCCATAAAATTTTGGGGAGGGGGTTCTGTGGCTCGACAACAAGGGGAAGTGACTTGCCTATCCATTCAACTAGCTCAGCAGACATAAACCTGGGTCTCCCAGTCCTGGTCCAATCACTATATTCACTGCACTACACTGCCTCTAACAATTAATGCAGAATTTAAGACTAATATCATGCCCCATACCAAGATATTTATTTGTGTAATAAATAAATATAAAATAAAGAGGAAATATATTGCCTTATATAGTAATGTTTACATGTGCTGTCCATTAAAGTATTTAAATAAATGTGAGAACTATGTCTGGTAAATGCTAGAGATGATGGTGGACTTTTCACTCTCAGGACTTGTTCCTTTAATTGTTACCTACTTTTTCAAGGCAATTCCCCCACTCCCCAATTTCTTGTCTTACTCTGCTATTGGTCATCAGACCTCAAAAGACCTATTCTCAGATGTAGAGCTGAGCAACAGAAGCACAGACTTACTTTATAGTTGGCCCTCCTTATCCAAAGATTCTGTATCCATGGAGTTAGTCATCAACAGCATGTGTGTGTGTGTTGCAAAAAGCAAACTTTGATTTTGCCATCTAATATAAAGGTTACAATAGTATTATGCTATTGTATATAATGGGATTTGAGTATGCATGGATTTTGGTATCCACATGGGTGTGTGAAACTAAACCCCAACAGATACCAAGGGATTTTTGTAATGACATCTAAAGAATGCTTGATTTGGCGGTCTTGGCTCATACAATTTTAAATTTCTTAAAATATGTACATGCCTCTGCAAAATGAACACACATTTAATGAGATTTTAAATGGCTCAGTTTCTACAATAAGCCCACAGTCACTGTAAGTCATAAAACCTCAGATATTGTATAATATTGAGAAAACTATCTCTCAACAGAACACAAAGTCTGATTAAGCAATGATATTATGTTCACCTCAAGAGCACTTTCAATTCCAAATTTTTCTCCATCTATGTCTTCAGCATTATGTGAATGCTTTCTGCCATAATAATGAGCCTGACAATTTTCAGTAGTTGCTTCTGACAGATGGAGCCTAGGGAAGGAGCTCTATCATTTGTTTAACATTTATTCTGTATTATGGAAAGTGAGATAAAGAATGCCAGCCCTGAATCCACAATATTTTCATAGATTTCACAATGAGCTCTGGAGAAGGTTTCCGTACACTGCTGCACTATGTGACCTAGTGTTCACATATCAGGTGGGCCAAAGATTTCTCACATCCATGGTCGGTTTTATGAAAAATGAAAAGAATTTCCCTTGGGAGGCAATTTACAAAACATTGTGGATTAAAAACAACTGAAGTAAATTGAGAGTCCTATCTATGCAACTGACTGTGAAATGAGTACAGGTATATTCAAGCACATTTTATTTAGAAATAAAATAAGCCCATCTAACACATTAGAGATGTGAAATTATCATTTTCTCATCCTCACCTCTTTCTAACAAAAAACACTAAAATATACCCTGTGACATGACATTCCAAATTCCCTATTCATTTCACTCAGTAGGGCAAAGAAATTCAAGATACCTACACTGTTAATTTCACTTTCATGTAGAAGAAGAGGAACAAATAATACTTTACTCTTTGAAAATTACCAATGTCACAGACACTTGAATAGCAATCTTCACACATACTAGCTTGAATCATCTTGATTGGCCTTAATTTGAGTAGTCCTCCTGAATCTCTTGTCAAATTGATTCAATGGAATTGTGTGGGGATAACAATAGGATTTAAACCACTCTGTGCTATGACACACCTTTGCTAAGATTTTCTACCAGAGCTGTCTGTCTGTATCTGCATGCATCGAGCCATATCGCCAACATGAACTGGATTCATGTTATCATTTTTTGTTGGGTAAAGCATTTTGTGGCCTCCCAGATATTGTAGTTGAGCAGCATTTGCAGGACTACACAATTCCAACTCCTCTTATATGTGATCTGGAATGCAACTTTTTCTAGGACTTAATGTTTCTATCAGATGCTCAAATACACAAATATCCTCAGATGCCCTTGTTATTTTGCATAACGTGTTCAAAGGGTGAGGCTATCTGACTAAAGCTTAGACTATTCAAGGGCAAGTGTTGCTATGAAAATACAAGACATATTCTCAATTCTGTTCAAAACAAAAATCCCAGCCATTGCTTACAATTTCTTCTAATGCAATAATATACTTACTATTGCAAATACAGTATAAGTCATCCCAGCTCCTGTAAAAAGATTTAGAATGTGTGCATACGGGTACACACCTCATGTTATGAAACTTCATGGATTCTTGCTTGTTTGTTTATGTAATGCAATTATTAGCAGAGCTTGGAACAGCTTCTGTTTTAAATACAATTTCCAGCAACTTTTAAACATACCTTTATAGGCAGGGCGTGTAAACCTCAACGTCTGGGTTATTTGAAGGACCCTATCTTTTTTATGAACCCACTAGAGCTTTCACATAACCTGGCAAGGTCCTTGTATCTGTCCCTATCCCCCCTTCACACACACACACTTCTCAGACTCATTTGGAATAGGGGTGGCATTATCTTTGTTTTCCTTCCATCATCAGGTCAAAACATTTTTGTATTGTCAGGCTTTCTCAAATGACAATATTTTAAGACAATATTTTGACTTTGATATTTACATTAAATTTTGCAGCATTGCCATTCATGACCTTATAGCCACTTGTCCTTTCATCAGTTCCGGGGCTCAATCCCGACTGATGGTGGATGAGACACAATGAAGCTGTGTCTTTCTGGCCGCCCCCTCTTCACTCTGTGGCTGCAGAGTGGCAGTTGGAGTTGCGGGGAGGGTTTCCCAACTGATGGTATTTTAATTTATAGGTTGTTTAATTGATTTTAAAATCCTATATTTATACTTTTATTCTTGGTTTATATTGTTTTTAACATGTAATACTTTAATATATTGTTAGCAGCCTATTATTGGGAGAAAGGTGGGAATAATACTAATACATAGTAGTAATAAAAAAAATGCAACCCCCGGTAGTGCAGTGGGTTAAACCACTGAGCTGCTGAACTTGATGACCAAAAGGTTGTCAGTTCAAATCCGGGGAGCGGGGTGTGATTCTGCTGTTAGGCCCAGCTTGTGTCAACCTAGCAGTTTGACAACCTAGGTACTGCTCCAGTGTGAAGATAATGGTGCTCCATGCAGTCATGCTAGTCACATGACCTTGGAGGTGTTTATGGACAATGTCGGCTCTTTGGTTTAGAAATGCACCAACCACCAGAGTCAGACACGAATGGTCTTAATGCCAAGGGAAAACCTTTACCTTTACCTTAGTAATAAAAAGAACTGCATTAGTAAAAATATTTCCCACCAATAAATTATGATACAAAGGAAGTGTTGGAGCTCAGCCTGTGATTGTGTTGAAGGACCAGGGTGCTTTAGATGTGGGGAGTGATGACAATGAGTTTCAAGAAGGGAATGGTCTGGTCAATGATACTGATGCAGAGAATGACCAGGAGATACCTGCTCAAAGTGTAGTTTCTCATGAGAATGTCCCTGAAGGGTGTGGGGATGATAGTGTGCTCTTTGAATTGCAACCAGAGAATTCCCATGAATTGGAGCTTCAGAACAGTTCGGCACCTGGCCCAGCTGCAGAAATTAATGAGCAAATAGATAGACGGGAGATGATTAGTCAAAACAGAAGAGCAGAGCAGTGGCTTCAGCGCTCTACCAGGCTCAGAGAAAGAAAGATAAGAGATTCAAAGCTAAAGCGAAACCAGTTTCTGAGTGCTTGGGACATAGCTTAACGAGGAAATAAAAGTTCCAAGTACAGGATCTGTAGTCAGATGAAGCATTGTTTGGAATCTAGTCAAGAACTTGTCCCTGTTCCTTGGAAGCTTTGCTTAGGAAAGATTCATGTTTTAAAGTGCCTTTGTTTCATGGTTTTGATTCTTGGATTCTATGATTTTGTATTAAATTGCCTTCGATTCATGTTTCCTGGGTTCTTGGATTTTATTATAGAAGTTTCTGCCTTTGTTTTTCACGGACTTTGAGGGACTAATACCTTGGACTATTTTGTTCTGGCTTATCTTTCTACCTAATTGGATTTACCTCTTCCTTTAAAGTGCTTTTTTACTTTACTGCTTTTTAATTATCTTCAATAAACGTATTGCATTTCTACTCAACTGTGTGGTGTTTAAAGTCAGAGGGCTTTTCCTGGTCTGGAGTGGAACAGGAACATCTTGATGTGGGGCATAATTGTTGTTACTATTGTGTATTTTCAAGTCATTTCCAACTTGTTGCAACCCTATGGGGAACTTATCATAGAGCTTTTCTTGGAAAGATTTATTCAGAGGGGTTTTACATTTGTCTTTCTCTGAGGCTGATGGAATGTAATTTGTCTCATATCACCTATTGGGTTCTGCAGAGTCATAGTCCAGGACTCAAGCCACTGCACAACAGTGGTTGTCCAGTGGGGCATGGTATTAGTCTTAAATTCTGTATTAATTATTAGAGGCAGTGTCATCCAATGAAAACTATTACTGAACAGGTTGAAGGATTATGAGAACAATAGTTTTTCATAGTAACTTTCCTAAGCTCTATGTTAGAATACATATATTTTGGCTGAGGAATGTCTCTCATACTCAAGTAATATTCACTGTGTTCAATACTTGGACTTAAACATCAAATGTTCCAAAACAAGACCAGAGACCACAAACACAAGTTGGGTCCTGTTTAGGGCTAATCCATATCATGCAGCTGCATCTGAAACAAAAAAGCTCCCCGCCTTCAGGAAAAATACAGACAAACATTTTAGTCATGACACATTGCAGAACACACAAAGTCTTCTGTTTGTTCTTCCTTCCAGTCAGGCAAAACTAATAAACAAAATGATTTGTGACATGAGGCATCATTTAACTTTGTACTGTCTAGCAATACCATGAGATGTCTATGTAATGATTCCAAATTGGGAAATACTGTGCCATTCTGGAGAGATGATCTAGCTGGTTAACATAGGAAGGCTATGCTTACTAAGAAATAGACCTCCTTTTTGGTCAGTGCGACAAGCATTTCTGGCTAATCACATTAAATTCAGAGGGCTCAGCAAGCACTCAGCAGTGTGAAGTATTATCATGTTCAGCAGGACATCTGAATAAATGAGCACAGCCATAGCTCTGCGTGGCAATTTTCCAAACTAGTACAGAAAACAAGTACTAGCACTTCTATGGGGTGCCATGCTCCTTGCTAAAATAATGTTATTTATCATTTATTTTGTTTATTATTATTTGTGTTCTTTATTTTTATTTATATAAAGTCTGAGTTAAAAAGAAACAGAATGACTTGGGTCAGTTATTTCTCCCAACATTTGTGAAGCTTTGAAAGCTTGCATGATGCATTTTGTGCATTTTGGTTGGACAATAGAGACATTGTTATTTTGTTATTTTGGATTTTGCTGCATTTTGCTGAATGGCAACATGGCTACCCCTCAATATGTTTTTTTGTAAGAACCTACATAGGCCAAGGCAGGCAAGGTGCTATGCTAGGATTGCACATGGCCCTCAAGGTTGTGCTTGTGTCCCTTGACACTTTCAGAGTCTCTGGATTTCACTCACACCAACTCACCCCCCTCCAAAGGGCACATTATCTCTCCTGGAAAGACCCAGACACTTTACATCTACTGATTAACATAAAAATGATTCATTTTAAGATGTCCTTTCCATTTTGGTCTTTGTATTTTTGGCATTTTTGTTGTCCCCAAGAGTCACAGAGGCAGAAAACTGCCCCCCCCCCCAAATATGATTGTCCACTTCTGATAAAGGCAGACAGTAGCTGAGAAACTAACAGTCCCTACCCATTGCTTATATCAGTGTTTCTGAAACTTCTCCTCCAGGTGTTTTGGACTTCAGCTCCCAGAAATCCCTGCCAGTTTAGCAGCTGTTAGGAATTGTGGGAGATGAAGTCCAAAACACCTGGAGGAGCACAGTTTGAGAAACTCTGGCTTAAATAGAGCAGTGGTTTCCAACATTTGGTCCAAGTGTTTTGGACTCCAGCTCCCAGAAATCCCAGCCAGCTTACCAGCTGATAGGAATTGTGGGAGCTGAAGACCAAAACACCTGGAGAAGCATAATTTAAGAAACTCTGGCTTATATAGGGCAGTGGTTCCCAACAGTTGGTCCTTCAAGTGTTTTGGGCTTCAGCTCCCATAAATCCCAGCCAACTTACCAGCTGTTAGGAATTGTGGGAAATAAAGTCCAAAACACCTGAAATACCAAAGGTTGGGAATCACTGATATATAGGTTTGCATTTGGATACAGACTTAGTCATAGTTTGAGCAAATCCATTTAAATCAATGGGAGCTGTGTTTGAAAACAAAGAGTACAAATTGTGGACACAGCTGGTATGGAATGTCCTAAATGAGATCCCTCTTCCCCTTGTATCTCCAGCCTGTGTGGTTCTGAATTGTAAGAAAATAGGTCTTGATTTCAACAGACAAATAACACATTCCCACTCTTCAGAATTATAGCATGGTTTCATAGCAATTAAAGTGGAATCATACTGCTATAACTATGCAGTGGGGAAGAGATCAAGATAAAAAGAATGGATGCAGGAAGACCAGGGTGGGTATCATATGTAGAATGTGTCTCGTGAAAAGGGAAGAGCAATGTTCTCTTTTAGAGAGGGAAGAGCATTTACCCATTTCAAAGATCTAAAGAACGAATGGTCAAGGCATAGTTTCCTTTTTATTCATATTAAGGTACACAACAACCAAGCTTAAGAGCCACAGAAAGGGATAAATAATACTCACACAATCATGGAAGGGCCCATTTTCATGCTGCATGCCAGAGAATGCAAAGAGTTAATAAGGGTATAGAAAGTGCACCATTATATATAAAAATACAATCAGTCATTTAGGTATTAGAAAGAGTATTAGAAGTAGCTAGTCTGAGTGCATGCACTTCTACCCTGAGACCACTAGAGAGTAGTAAAAAAGACAAGCTTGATTTATACTATACTGAACTCGTTGCACATCCTCATTTTGGATGTTCAAAAGCCTTTGCAGGCTGTCACTTGAAGAAATTTCTGATTATTTGCTGTTTTGCTGATCTGTAAATCACCGAAACACTCATCTTACTGCCATGTGCTCTGGTGGTGTGCATCAACAGCCCATTTCAGAAGAAGTCAAAGTGATGAATTATTAACAAAGCCATTCTTGGCTGGCAAACATTAATTTAAAGGTGTTGGTGTGGAGAGAGATTGAGAGAGAAAGAGAGACCAAGGGAGCAGAATGTCTTGAGACATTAGATTCAAGCCATCAAATTTTGAATCTAATGTTAACTACAGTGTAGAAGAGATTATGTACAAATATATTTTACTCAAAACGCTGATTCATGTTTTTAGGGTTTTTTTAAAGCATGCAGTGATAACCATAAAGACGGTGGATGATTTAAGGGAACATTAAAATCACTGAAGATGTCAGTCAAAGATCTTTAAAACTAAAATACTCAAATTCTCTTCAAAACACATTTAACCCACAATAGAAACTACTTAGTTTCCTGTTGGCAATCTGTATGCCAGTAATAGGCATATGCCAAGAACTAAAGGGCCAACTGCACTGGAAAGCATTTGAAATGGCATTTCATGCAACTGAAATTGCTAGATTTATTTTATTTTTAGTATTCCAAGTTGTGGGAACACTAAATACCATTTCCAGGTCAAAGCAGGTCTCCTGGACAATATTATCATCTGCAAAACAACATTTTGAGTTATTTATCCAGCTGTTGGAGAGAGACAAGGACACACAGGACATCACCAATTATTATATATGGCTCACAGATTGAATGGCATACAGTCCTGCTAATAGTAAACTATCTTGCTTTGGCAGGTATTATGAAAATGTATACCATTGAATTGTCTACTTCTTACTTAGGCAATCCCTAGTAGTCTGAGGATGATGGTCCTCCAAGAGTGGTAACCTGGGGGTGGAGGTGGCTGTGCAGCCCTATTCTTGATCTGCATCTTCTCCCACAGTGAGGGCATCAGTTTCCAGGTGGGAGGTGGTCCCGGTCGGGGTTGGCTTGACGCACCTTCCTCTTGGCACGTTTCTCGTTTTCACCCTCCAGTCGTGCCTCTTCAAATTCTGTAGCACTGCTGGTCACAGCTGACTGCCAACTGGAGCGCTCAAGGGCCAGGGCTTCCCAGTTCTCAGTGTCTATGCCAGAGTTTCTAAGGTTGGATTTGAGCCCATCTTTAAATCTCTTTTCCTGTCCACCAACATTCCATTTTCCATTCTTGAGTTTGGAGTAGAGCAACTGCTTTGGGAGATGGTAGTCAGGTACATTGAATTGTACTGATTTGACAAAAAGTCCCGATTAGTCCTTTGTCACCCCACTTTTCCTCCTGCTTTTCAAATATCTCCATTTCTTTCTCCTTTTCTAATGTCCACAGTCCCCCTTAGCTTACTCCATTGCTGCAAACTGAGTCCAACATGCAAAAGAAGAAAAAAGTGCATATACCAAGGGCCATTTCCATAGAGGGTGCTTGTGAGGCATTTGAGGGCAAAAAAAAAAATTATTTGTGCCATTGAGTGAGAAGATGTGGTCCTCTAAAGCAGAGGTTTCCAAACATTTCATGTTGGTGACAACCATTTTAGATATGCATCATTTCATAACACAGTAATTAACTTTCACAATGAAACTACAATATTTTAGTTAATTTTATAGTTAATGGGAATCACTAAATGATAGAAAAAGAATATCACATTGTTCAAATGTTGTCTCATGTTGCTTCATGCTCTATGTACTTTGTAGCATGGACCAGCGACTTTTGGCATTCGTCTGCTATTTAGTTACCTTTAAGAAGCAGAAATGTAAGCAGATACTTTTGAAAAATTATGTCCACAATGATAAGTAAATGCTTGTACTTTGCCCTTTTGAGCTTTAAATAAACATACTTAAAAGTAACTTGTTATGCTCTACTTTTAAATAGGTTGGTTATGGAGACATAGATTAATAACAGAGTTTTGAATTATTATGTCGAGATGATGGCTACAATAATAGAAAAATACATAGGTTTGAAACTGTCAAACTTATACCTACATAAATCAATAGGAACTGTTAGGACCTACCTCATCAAATGGATGAGGGAAAGTGGAGGAAACCGTCTTACACTGCTCCCTCCCATCTTTCCACATCTTTAGGGATAGCCAGTCATCTCTCTTTATGAACTATCTAGGACTCTAAGATCATCTGGGGAGGCCCTGCTCTCGGTCCTGCCTTCTTTGCATTTGGTGGGACGAGAGACAGGGCCTTCTCAGTGGTGGCCTCTTGGCTGTGGAACACCCTTTATAGGGTGTTGATTGGCCCCCTCCCTCCTAAAATTTTGTAAAAAAGTTAAAACCTGGCTTTTTGAGCATGCATTTGCAATACAGTGTAACACGCAAATACATATCGATTGGACAATGTGACTGGAAAATGATTTTTGTAAGGAGACGCTGAGGATTTATGTTTTTGTTGGTTTTGCATGGTTTTTCTATTATATGCTAAATGTTTTAAATTGTATTTTATGTTGTTGGGGGCATCAAATTGTGCCAACTGTAAACTGCCTTGAGATGCCTTCGGGCTGAGAAAGGTGGTATATAAATAGAGTAAATAAATAATAAATCTCACGTGCTTACCATGCCTTCCCCTGTCTTTCCTATTCTTTCGTCAATTAACACCTGACTCCTAATAGAGGTCTTTGGGCCCCATTTCCTTGTGCTTGTGAAAGAGAGTCCCATGGAGTCCCACTAGAAGTGCCCTTACATCGTCTGATGGCCTCTGGAGGACTCCTGTGGGTTTCCGTTTCTCAAGTGCATAGAAACAGAGTCCAAAGACAGTGGGATGAACTCCTTAGTCATAAATCACATTTATTTCAATTGGTCAAATCTAAGTATAGTTAAATCTGAATACATTTCATAATGAGATTAACTTTTTATTAGTTATTTTGCTACTTAGGCCTATAAAGAGCTATATGAGAATTTTTTCATTTCGAAAACTTTAGAGGCCTCAAAGAGAGTCGCCTAAAGGTGTTTTAATTTACATTATGACAATGCAGTGAATATGTCAGAAATTTAAAATAAGTTTAGAAGATGCAAGAATGTAAGTACTACCAATTTCCATGTGTGCTTTTGAAGACTACATATTTTGGAGAAGAGCTATGTTGAATTGTTAAAGCACTTATTAAGAACAGATTGATTACTTGACAGGGATGCAATAAAATAGGAAGACCAGCTGCTAGTCAGTTCTGGATTATGAATAAAACCAACCTTTCAACATGGAGGTTGTTTTATTTTTTAAAAAGCCCGTGGACTCTGGAAGGTCAGAAAGAACAAAAATACTTTCCAAATACTTAAGATACATCTACACAGTAAAATTAATGCAGTTTGATGCCATGTATAAATATGTGAGAGGAAGCCACAGGGAGGAGGGAGCAAGCTTGTTTTCTGCTTCCTTGGAGACTAGGACGCGGAACAATGGCTTCAAACTACAAGAGAGGAGATTCCATCTGAACATTAGGAAGAACTTCCTGACTGTGAGAGCCGTTCAGCAGTGGAACTCTCTGCCCCGGAGTGTGGTGGAGGCTCCTTCTTTGGAAGCTTTTAAGCAGAGGCTGGATGGCCATCTGTCAGGGGTGATTTGAATGCAATATTCCTGCTTCTTGGCAGGGGGTTGGACTGGATGGCCCATGAGGTCTCTTCCAACTCTTTGATTCAATGATTCTATGATTTAGCTGTCATGTCTCAATGCAATGAAATCTTGGAACCTATAGGTTTACAAGGTTTGTGGCCTTCTATGCGAAGGAGTGCTGGTGCCTCATCAAACGAACACTTCCAGGATTCCATAGCATGGAGCCATGCCAGTTAAAGCTCTGTCAGATATGAAACTCTGAAATCTAGCTCCTGAATCTGAAAAATAAGCTTGTGCAGAAGCCTTAATAGTCCAGACTAAGAAGTATTTACAAAGGCTAAAAGTTGCTTGTTATCAAGAGATGAGGAAGATAGTCTTTCTTTCTTTTTCTTTTTCTTTTTTGCATCTGTTTCTAAGGTACCGATCAAAACCGTAACATGATTGAAAAGTACAATCATTTGGTTGATTTCAAATCAGCGGGGAAATTAATGTGAGGCTCCTCCCTGACTCCATTCCAACAATGCTTCACTTCTTACTTGTTGGCGCCCTGAACTTCCCCCTTCCCTCCTCCCGCTGCTCATGTTCCCACAATTGTGAGAGTGGCACGTTTCCCTTTATTGGGATCTCTAGGTTGCTGTCTCCCTGCAAAGTTTGCACATTCATGTAAATCTGCCAGCTAAGATTATTTTCCAAATAAGTTTCACACACACCAAAATAATGTAATGTAAAAGCTTGCTGCTGACGGATTCCAAAACCACTTGATGAAATCCTCGAGGGTAGTAAGCAAATGTTATGAAAGTTCATGGAGAAACTATTATCTATATTGCTAAACAAAAAGGGCTGCTGTTATGTTCCAGGAATGTATCTCTGGCACCGAAAGCAAAAACTTGTAGACAATGTCTTTTTATAAGCTGGCTTGGACAATAAATGGTTGCATTGATGTACTTCAAATTGTAGCAAGAAAGTTCGAAGTGACATCAGTTTTCACATTATCTGAGAAGAACAGAATCCATTCTGTTGAAAGAACCCCCGTTTCTCTCTTTCCAAGGGTTTATTGTTACGGATACATTTTTTTTGTTAATTATTGTTTAATGAGTCATGTGACTGTGACCCAATTCTTTAATTTTTGTAAGAGCATATTTTTAGATCTCACACTTTTCTCTCCCACACAAAAACACAATTTATGGAATGCTGTAAACACTTGCTGTTTCTTTTGAAAGGGAAAAGAAACAAGCTTCTCTGTTTAATCTGAATTTTTCTTCTCCTTTCAGCAGGCATCCAGCTCTTGACTTTGATTTACCTATTGATTCTACAGTTGTTTTTATGGTGGCAGGCATACTGTTTGATTACTTTCGATCAACATTTCAGGTATTTCCCCCAAAAAAGCACAAAGTTTAAAACTTGGCATTCTATTTAATGTCCTTTGATCAGTAGCTGGCCACTTGGAGCACCTCTGGTGTTCCTATAAGAAGGTCCTCCATTGTGCATGTGGCAGGGCTCAGGCTGCATTGTAATAGGTGGTTTGTGGTTTGTTCTTCTCCACACTCACATGTTGTGGACTCTGATTTGTAGCCCCATTTCTTAAAGTTAGCTCTGCATCTCGTGGTGCCAGAGAACAGTCTGTTTAGTGCCTTCCAAGTCACTCAGTCTTCTATGTGCCCAGGAGGGAGTCTCTCATTCGGTATCAGCCACTGATTGAGGTTCTGGGTTTTAGCCTGCCACTTTTGGACACTCGCTTGCTGAGGTGTTCCTGTGTGTGTCTGTATATCATAGAAAGCTATTTCTTGATTTAAGCATGCTGGCTGATATCTGAACAGGGGATGGGCCAAAGATGTCACTGCCTTGATCCTTTCATTATTGGCTGCTACTTCCCAGCGGATGTCAGGTAGCGCAATACCAGCTATGACATGCATTAGCCGGTATGACATGCATTAATGTAAGATTATGAAAATGTGTGATATAGAAGTGATGTGTGGTGGGATTTATGTCAGTTTCCTCATTGTTCCCCACAGTTCTATTCCTTTTAAAATAAAAAGAAGAATTAACTTACAAATCATGTAACCTGCTCTGGCAGCTGCACACATTTCTGCAGGGATTTGTGTCCCATCATTTTTATCTTGATGGTCTTAGTGTGGGCCACAGAGCAACAACTAACGTCCAATCAGCATTTTTTTTTTGCTAAAATCTCCATTTTGTAAATCAAAGATTAACAAATGAAATGCTCTTTAAAGAGTCCTGTCTAAAGGAAGAGGAATGCAGGGATAGAAGATTATATCAGTTTCAACACCAAAGGCAAACTAAACAAAAACTCCTAGCCCATCCACAAAAAAATATGTAGCAAGGAGATACTATTTTTGCAACATGTTCACTTAATGCATTTATTGTCATTAGAGCCCATAAAGGTCTGTTACAGGATTTTGGATGAGATTTATGATTCTCCAACCTATTTCAGGATTATGTTTTAAATACCTTTGAAATCTATACAGTCGTAAACCTCATTAAAGGGACTAACTAGTTTGATGGTTTCCAGCATCTGATTAAGCAGTAAAATGGTCACCCAGGACATGTGAGGAAAATTCCAAGAACTAGTATCACTTGTTCACTTTACTGAACAAAATCCAGAATTTGCAACAAATCAAACAAATGCATTTGCCACAGGCAGCCAGGCAGTTGGTGATTCAGTATCTGTCAGAAATGAACATCTCCTACATCCTGAATGTAAGATGATAGTCAAGGGCACTCTGTGGTACAAAATAGCATGGAACTGCAGTATCATTTTGGAAATATCTCCTTTAATTTAGTGACCCTTATTGTAATATATATAATCAAGACTAGAAAGAAACTCCTGAAAATCATTATCTTGAAACACTTAGGAAAGCATTGCTACGTCTAATGCTAAAACAGAGGGAAACTGCATGATAAAGACATTCACTTGCTTCTTCTTAGATATTTTAGGCCAGAAACTAAAGATTCATTGGTTGTACAAAAGTGCGTACATTGCCAATTGTAACATTTGAAGTTTTCTTCCTTTGGAATTTAGAATCCATACATAGATTAATTTGTTTCAGAGTTACTCATAGTTGGCTCATTTGATTACTTCTTTAGGAAGGCCAATTGTGGTCATTGGAGACTAACTGTCTTTGTTGGGTCATACTTTTTCTTTATAGCTTTGAGATCTATTTTCAATCCAGCACCTTTTTTTATTATGAATAGCAATCAGTCATATCTTATATATGTCTTGCCAAAGAATCGCAAAGCAACTTTCCACAATGTTTTATTTAAAAATACATCTTACTGCCTTATTGAATCAACTGGATTGTCATCATCTTAAGTCAGAATCACTACCTAGGTGCACTAAGAAATACCGTATTTACTCGAATTTAGTGCTCACTTTTTTTTTTGCTAAATTACCTTCCCAAAATTAGAGTGCACATTAGATTCAAATAATACGGTAATCTTAGTGCAGAAGGGGAAGCTACTTCAGGAGTAGCTGGAGCTCCTATTTGAGAGATGTCATCTCTTATTTAATTGTTGTGGCTCAAAGCTATACATTCCTTGGATTTGTAGTTTGGTGAGGCACCAGCATTTTTTGGCAGCCCGTGATGTCAAACTACAGCCCCCATGACCCCATAGCATTGAGCCAGGGCAGTTAAAGTGGATTAATTCTATAGCATAGAGGTTTTCCTTTCCATGCTGAAAACTTTGGTGCTCTAACACTTTTATTTAAAGAAGGAATTATAAGCAAGCAGCCACTGTAATGTGCACCTTTTTGGCCAAATTACAGAATACACTTTTTGCCATTACATTCTGGTTTTGGGGTTTTGAAAATTGAGATGCGCATTAGATTTGATGGAGCATTAGACTCACATAAATACAGTAATCCAGATATTGACCCTGAGCATTTCTTTTTTATTTGTGTTAAGAAACACTTGAGTTAAAGTACATTTGACATATCATGAGATAATACCTGACATATCATGAGATAATACCTGACATACCAAAGATAATGCCTGGTAAAGAGAAAGGTAATAGGAAAAGAGGTGGTATTGACTCAAAGAAGCCACAGCCCTGGCTTTTAAGCCATAGGTTTTGAGCAAGACAGTTGATGACTGGGTCACTTGGAAGACTCTCATTTAAAAGGTTGCTGTACCTCAAAGCTGACTTGGCAGCATAAAACAACAAGAAAAAGACATGGTAGAGTCACACAATTTCCTTCCCCTTCTGCCATATTTGGAAAACTTAGGACCTCGTCACACAGAGGTACTGAAGCCAGGCGATAGCAAGGGGATTCACTGGACAGTATGGCAAATTCATGGGGCAGCAGGGAAAACTGTCACACTGCACCCCTCATTGCCCACTTATAATGCTTTCCCCATTACATAGGGGAAAGTGTCACTGCCTGACTTTCCCCCAGCACTGTCCCCATTATATCAAATGAGAACATGGGAATCCTGTGTTTTTTGGGCAGCATCTGGGATGCCTCCATAATGCTTCCTGTACAGAGCCCTTCCGGAAGTAGCCTTGTGTCATATGATGGACTCCAGTGGGCTTTGTCAATGACGCTTCCTGAAGACAATGCGATGAAGTCCCTAATGTAGAACTGAGTCCAAGACTTCTTCCATACAGCCATTTAATCTAAGTCAGAACGTAGATAAAAGAGTACACCTAAACAGGCATCCCTAGCTGGGGTGGTGGCTACAAAGATCCACTGATTGAAGATCGATCTGATCCAAGGAATATTTTCTTCTTACCTCGTCCAGCAAGATGTTCTGATAAGCAGCAGCCTATCTAATGAGAATCAGTGCTAGAGCAATTCATGCAAAACAAGAAAGGGAAAGCAAACGTTCCCATGGGAACATTGTGGTTTCCTTTTCCAGAAGAGGCATTTACCTTCTAGATGAGCTGTGTTTTTTCTCTCTGCATGCTTCAGCGCTAGCCCTGTCCTCCAAAGTGCTCTGCATTTTGGTCTCAGGTTCCTGCTCTGAATGGGATATATGCTGATCAGCTGCCATGGATTTTATGACTTGATCTGGAATTTCCAGAGGTTTTTTTATATGCCATTTCCACCTGGATTTGTATTGCAATGCACAGTGGGGGCGAACATTTTGTAGACACCCTGACCTTGAGTCAGATTCAATTTGGATTTTAATGCTTATGTAAAAGAGCCCAGGTTTGATAGATAATTTGGCTAAGCCTGTGAATTTAGGCTCAACAAATCTACAGACACAGAAGCAAAATTGTCAGATCTTTCACCAGAGTTAATTTTAGCTGGGATAAATGGTAGTAGGGATCACATTGTAGTTACAAAATTATAGTCATATAATTATGTAAATTGGATGAAGAGCAGTGGGTGGCATAATTCCTTTTTGCAATAGAATTTAAAGGAAAGATACAAAGAACAGAAATTTATTTTTAAAAGTTGCCATTTAAAATGGTAGGCTCACTTTTACTAATATTATTTTTATCATATATACTTTTTTACATAAAACTGCACTTTTAGGTGCTTTTGTCATAAAGAACCCAAGGCAACAAACAATGTATGTAAAACACAGTACAACCACTATTAAATAATAACTCTAAGCCTTCTAAGGTCATAGATTTTTAATACAGTTCCATAAAACAGTCTGCAAGGATCATCTCTTATCTATCCTGCAGAAGCTTTCAAAAATGAAATAAAGCAAATAAACCTGTAATTGGGGACATTGCATTGAATGAAGACTTCAGACATAAAAAGAGAAGTAAGCAGAAACGGAGTAGGTGGCAGAGCGAAGCAATCATGATCAGGTTTCAAATTGCTTTTCTAGGTGGGAGTATAATATTAAAGATATTAATATCACTTGAATTGTCTCCTTTGTTGAAATTATGTAGGAAATAATATTCCTACTACTCTCTGACACATGCCAAACTGTTAGTATAGTGCAGTAGTGTTCCAATTCCATTTGTAGATTTTAGTAGTGACTTTTCATGTAGCATAGTATGGATCTGTTGTAACAAATGAACTGTGCACACAGCGAATTCACCTCTCCTTTATTCCTTTCTGAATTTTAGAACACGCTACTTGAGACTGATCAACACTAACCAACTGGAGGGTTAAAAGGAGCAGTTGAGTAAGCAAGTGATAAGAAAAGCTTTAAGTGTGCCTATGTATACCTATTGCTTAACATCTGTATAATTTAACTCTGTCAAGTGAACTTTGTGCATTTTTGGCTAAATCTCAATCAGTTTCTGCTGGCTGGATACCGGTAGACCCCAATTCCCAAAAACGGGTGGTTAGCCGAATAGCCATTTTTGGTCTGTAGCTGAAAAATACATCTAGATCCGGCCTATTGGTGGCAATGGAGAATTTACAAGGCTCCCCATTCCATTCCTGGGAGCCTTTGCTTTTTTCTTTCAAGGGAGCCTGGTTGTCAGCAATGGGTTAAGAAAGCACTCTTCCTGTGAGCCTTTCCTTTTTTGCTTCAAGGGAGCCTGGGTGTCAGCATTGGGGTTAAGAAAGCACCCTATCTGGCCCATTATAGGGGGACTTCCCACAGGCTCTCCTTTCATATCCTTCATTAAGACCTGGAATAAAAGAATCAGAGTTAAGATAACACTTTTTCTGCGATCCTTTCCCTTCTGTCTGTAGAGGAGACTGGGTTTAATGCTTCATTCAAGATGTTTCCTTCTATTCTAGAGGAGACAGACTGCAAATGATTGTGCTGTTTCTCAGCATGCAGCTTTCCAAGGCATTTAAGAAGGTTTCCCACTTCCCAGGGAAGAAAGAGCCATCAACCTGCAGCTATCTCCCTGGGCTTCCTTTTAAAAACCCGCTTTTTCTCTACTGCAAGCCCTGTCTGGAGTGGGCACACTTCAATCTCAGGATTTAACAACAACAACAATAACAACTTTATTTACTTATACCCCACCACCATTTCCCCGAAGGGACACGGGGTGGCTTACATATGGGACAAAATGCCCACAGACACAACAAGCTCACACACAAATTAATCTTTGGTATGCAAAGAAAAATTGCAGAAAAATGCTCAGGTAGGAGCAAGTTAAAATTGAAAGTGTGACTAATTTCAGGCATGAAGGAAATGCAGATCCAAGCATATTTGTCTGTGCAACTTGCTTTTAACCTCCTAATCTGTACAGACAACTGAATTCTTAGCCAGTTACTTATTTCTTTTATTAAGGTAGGCTCCATTAAGATTTTCAAACTGGTTTTCAAAACTACAGACTTATATTTAAAATAATACTGATAGATTGGCTCCATTGCAAGTATGATACATTCTGTATACACGGCAGGACTTAAAAGCCAACTAAAGCAGAGTTTGTGAGAAATAGATAGAAATTATAAACAAACGAAATAACTAACGATTAAGTGAAGACCATAGTGCCATGAGCATCGATCACTTGTATCCTGCTTTTTAAATGATTGAACGACTTGGAGATATAAAATTCCAAGATATACTAGAAAAGCCTAGAAAGGAAAATCAAATAAACATAGAAATATAGGTCTTAAAAACATCCAACTATCACTCATGATCAGATGCAATATCCTTACAACTTAACCTACAGTATCATAAAGGCTTGCTATAAACAGGTTTATTATTTTGTTTTCTGAGTGTCAAGGCAGATGAATACAAGTGGATACTTTTTGGGTGGTTTTCCATACTGTTGAGGTTACCACTTACCAATCTATCCTTACATTCCTGTTGTTGTCATACAAATGGACTTCTTGGAAATAAGAATGTGGAACATCAGCCCGGTTAAGCAATATGCAGATACTCTTCTGCTCCTGTCTTGGAGTAAACATTTAGCATTTTCCCTGACCTACATGAGCTGAGCATGACATTCTATATAGAGCTTTTGTAATCCTTTCCATTTGAATGTGCTTTCTGACTTTCTATGTTTAAAGGTATGGCTTTATCAGGGAACAGGTGCATGGGAGTTTTGTCAAAAGAACAATTTTAGAACTTCACACTCAAGATGCAAAGGCCCCCATTAGACAGGCCCCCACGTTGGCAGTCTTTAGGAAGAATTTGAAGACCTGGCTGTTCCGATGTGCCCTTCCAGAATAGGAATACTCCAGTAAGCACTTTATTAGAGTCCCAGAAGCACTTTATCAGAATTTTAAGATTCTCTGCACACTGCACTGCCTTGAAATCCGATAGACCACCTGTCACACCCAGCACTTTTTAACCTGTACCCATTACCTTGGCCCGGCCCTGTTTTTATTGTGTTATGGTGTATTGTTTTGTTGTTTTTACTGTTATTGCTTTAATGTTTTGATTTGCTTTAAATTGTATTTGTTATGCTATTGTTTTGTTGAGGCCTTGGCCTTTGTAAGCCGCATCGAGTCCTTCGGGAGATGCTAGCAGGGTACAAATAAAGTTTAATAATAATAATAATAATAATAATAATAATAATAATAAGGTCTGGGAGAATGTGAGGGAGGGCTTAAAAACATGTCTATATCGCACACCCCCAGTTTGCCATGAATTCCTTCATTGGCCCTAGAGATTAGTAAATGAAGGAATTCATATGAAGTTTATTGAGTCTGAGTTGATGTTTTTATATGCGTATGTGTTTTATTTTATTGTAATTTATATTGTACTTCATTTTTATGTTTGTTTTTAGGCACTTTGTGCTGTCTGTAAGCTGTCCTGAGTCCCTTCGGGAGATAGTGGCAGGATATAAGAATAAAGTTATTATTATTATAAGACATGTTGGTCCTGATGCATTGAACTGACTCTTAAACTAGCAGCCAATAAAGCTACTATAAAACTCATTGAACATGGTCTACAAGAATTCATCACATATCACCAAATGACTCTGTAGCACAGGACAAATGATACCTAGGCTTTTGTGACTTCAGTTATTGAGTCCAACTCCTTAACAATATCAACTGTTCTTCCTAACCCACACATGTCAAATGCAAGACCCACTGGCCAAATCTAGCACACAGTGTCATTTTATGTGGCCCACAAGGCTTTTCAATGCCTTGTGGGCCACATTTTTATACATATACTTATTCAGTCTTAAAATTACGAATGGCCCTTTGAAGACAACCATAAGGCTATTGAGGCCCTTGGTGAAAATGAGTTTAACACCCCTTCCCTAACCTATAACATGCTTTTCTCAAAGTATAATTTACTGTCCTTTTATTCATTGCAAAACTTTCTTCTGCTGTAAGAAAATTGCCCTACTACTCACCCAAAATCAAACATTAAGGTTTGAGAAAAGAAACTGAACTCCTCTCACATAGTAGTAATTAAGGCTGATAAATGAGAATAACTGCTCTGAAAGGCCTTGGCAAGCAAGACACATAACTGTGGTTTGCTAAATGCTACTCGTGGTGCCTTAATGGAATTACTGCTTTCCAAAACATGAGTGCCTTTCCTTCTCCCAAGACCACAATTATCTTCCAAAGTCAAAGCAGTGTTCTTATTTTTTTTTTATCTTCTTCTTCTTCTGTGTGGTATAAACCCACTAAGTATAGACAGAAGTCCTTTTTTAGAAGTACAACTACTGTGGTAAGCCACACAAATGTTGTGTTTTGTCACTCTGTCACAGCAAAAGCCATACCATATTTGCTAAGCATTTCTCTAAAACTGGAGATTAGGGTTTAAGATTAGCTCATTTATGCACGGAATTCACCAGCAGGAGTACATGGTGTTGACATAGTTCATGTGAAGAGCAGGAGGGGGTTGGAGTGGATTGTTCAGACTGGAAGGAATGCCAAGTTCTACTCATATTCGATACAAAGTGCATGGGATGAGAACTACATGTGAGCATCACTGTTTTGTATCTTTATTCAGCTATATTTATTTATTTATTTATTATTTATTTATTGCATTTATTGACCGCCCCTCTCAGCCCGGAGGCGACTCGGGGCGGTGAACAACAACAAAGAAGACAGTGTACAGCGAGTCAAGACATACAAACCAGACAAATACAACATAACATATACTTATACTAAAAATCCGCTTCGTCAAGTCCTGGGGTCATAGCCAAAATTCGTAGTCCTAATTCATTCCAGTGTCAATTAACTATACTCAGTTGAAGGCCTGCTCGAAGAGCCATGTTTTTAGGCCCCTACGGAAGGCCATCAAGGAGGGCGCCTGTCTAACTTCAGCAGGGAGAGTGTTCCACAGCCGGGGGGCCACCACCGAGAAGGCCCGCTCCCTCGTCCCCGCCAGACGTGCCTGTGAGGCGGGCGGGACCGAGAGAAGGGCCTCCCCGGATGATCTCAAGGCCCTCGAGGGCTCGTAGGCCGAGATGCGGTCTGCAAGGTATTTTGGGCCGGAACCGTTTAGGGCTTTGTAGGATAGCACCAGCACCTTAAATTGGGCCCGGTAGCAGATCGGCAGCCAGTGGAGTTGGGACAGCAGAGGCGTTGTATGCTCTCTGCGTCCAGCTCCCGTTAACAACATGGCTGCCGCGCGCTGGACTAGCTGAAGCTTCCGGGCCGTCTTCAAGGGCAGCCCCACGTAGAGAGCGTTGCAGTAGTCAAGACGGGATGTGACCAAAGCGTGTACCACCGTGGCCAAGTCAGACTTCCCAAGATACGGGCGCAGCTGGCGCACGAGCCTGAGCTGTGCAAATGCTCCCCTGGTCACCGCTGAAACCTGGGGCTCCAGGCTCAGCGATGAGTCCAGGGTCACACCCAAGCTGCGAACCTGCGCCTTCAAGGGGAGTGCGACCCCGTCCAGCACAGGCTGTAACCCTATACCCTGTTCGGCCTTGCGACTGACCAGGAGTACCTCTGTCTTGTCTGGATTTAATTTCAGTTTGTTCGCCCTCATCCAGACCATTACAGCGGCCAGGCACCGGTTCAGGACTTCGACGGCCTCCTTAGTAGCAGGTGGTTAGATTCCTGATTAGATTTAGGCTCACTGCGCCCCCTACCCTCCGCAAGGGTGGAGGACCCATTAAGATGGTCCGCCCCAGGAGGCTTATGGATCCGGACGGATTCCTGACGGCTCTTGGGGAGTTTCCCGCCACCGCGGTAGGTGATAATGTCGAGGCCTTGGTCGCTCTCTGGAATGGGGAGATGACCAGGGCTATTGACAAGATCGCTCCGGAACGTCCCCTCTCAAGTAACCGAGCTAAACCAGCTCCTTGGTTCACTGAGGAGCTGGCAGCGATGAAGCGAAGGAAGAGGGTTCTAGAGAGCGTGTGGCGATCGGACCCGAACGAGTCAAACCGAACACGGTTTGTGTCCTTTTTGAGGGCATATGCCGCGGCAATAAAAGCCGCAAAGAAAACTTTCTTTGCGGCCACTATTGCGTCTGCAAAGAACCGTCCGGCGGAGTTGTTCCGGGTTGTCAGAGGTCTTTTAACTCCTCCCACGGGTGGGAGCCCTGACAACTCGGCAGCGCGCTGTGAAGCATTTGCTCGGTTCTTTGCAGACAAAGTCGCTTTGATCCGCTCTGAGCTGGACGCCACATTAGATGCAGTCTCCGTGGATGTGACACAAGCACCTGCTTGTCAGTTTTTGTTGGATTCTTTTCAGTTTGTGAAACCCGAGGATGTGGACAAGATACTTGGAGGAATGAGGCCTACCACGTCCATCCTAGACCCCTGCCCATCCAGATCACTGAACTGGACAAAGCACAGGTGCTATCCTTCTTATAGGTGTGTTAAAGGAATAGTCAACTCGACATCTTAATACAGCAAAAATAATAAATCTAAATGTAGCAAAGTTAATAAATCAACTTTACTTCTGGAGTCAATAACCACTCCCTTCTAAAAGTGCCTAAGAACTTGGTTATCTGTACAACTGAGGAGTCTGAAAGAAAGTTATGCAGACAAATATGCTGTCCTCAGATAGCAATAGGGGCAACTTTTCATGTCTTACAGAGTTTCAATACACCTAACAAAGGCCCTGTAATTTGTACGTATAGTGCCAACTTCAGGCATTTTAGCTGTTAAAGTAGAAATGATTCCACTCCATAGCACTTTCCACTTGGGATGAAACTCTTTTTGATGGTTTGTCAGCAACATTATTGCACTATTACTGTGTCAAAAATTTATAAGAGGATATGTCCATAATCCATTACAGTACTACAGTGAGGTCCACTAGATCTGTAACAGATGTTCTAGGTAAAACAAACATTGTGAAGTGAAAATAATAGGGGGAAAGAGAACATTTTCAAATGAACCCAGTTTGATTTGATGAAAGAAGTAGTAAAGTTCGTTGTGTCATGTTAAGTTTTGCATTAGGTACCATAGACTCCAATGTTAAAAGGAATTTCCTGATGCTAGGAGCTGTTTGACAGTGGAACAGACTACCTCCGGACATAGCAGACTCTCTTTCATTGGAGAATTAAACGTAGTTCAACTGGCTAGCTATGAGGGATACTTTAGCCATGAATTCCCGAGCTGACAAAGGACTAGATTAAAATACCTTTGGGACCTCTTGCAGCTCCAAACATCTATAAATTTATAAATCAGAGATTCTTCCTTTCTTCCCTCAACAGAATGCGCTAAACCATTATTCTGCTATTTATCCCTCATAGCTCTTCGGATGCTATAAGTGGATGGCATTATTTATACTGAAAGCAATGTCTGATTACATCACAAGGAACATTTTCTTTACACTGAACTTCTTTGCAAATTTTCATTGCATTGTATGTATATTATTCCTCAAGATGCACACTACCCAAGAACATTATTATGAATTTTGATAGCACAATAGTATCTAATGTACTTTATGCTTCTTGTGGATCAGCCAGCAAAATAATAAGGCAGGTTAAAACTATATAGGGGGATTTTCTCATAAACGTTAAGAAAGGGCTTTGAAGCTGCATCTCCCACCACGATCCTTGGGATGTGTTGATTGTCTAGAATAAAAATAGACATTGCTCTTCTCTGATGAATATATGGCTCACAGTCAACCTTTGGCCTGAATTATTTACAGACAATATACACAGAACAAACTTTTCCATTTATTCCAGGAAAGACTAAACAAAGGTCATAGTCTCCCAAAAGCCTTTCCCTGTCTGAGTTTCATTATTTTGCTCACAGCTAAGCATGGAAATCTTCCATGGATGGTATCTTCCATTTATCTGTCATTGAAGGTATCTGTCTATCACAGAAAAACAAGCAAAAGCTTTATGCCTCTTAAAGATTAACATGTGGCATGGTCAGATCAGAACTATCCCAGGTCATGAGATATCAGAGCCAAAATGTGGGTTGTGGGGATGTTGAAAGGGGCAGCCCCTGCTGATGCCATTAAGCCTGATCCATTAAGCAACAACCACATTTGCACAAAGTATGCCATTCAAATACAAAACACACACCAAGTCTAACAGATGGGAAATGCACAAACACTCCCTTTTCAAGTCAGTTCCTCCCATCTGTCACAAGGACTGGAGGAAATGGCCAGGCTCTGAAATCTGGCAGTGCTAATAACAAGGTATTTTGTCAACTGAATCCATCTGGTAAAGTGGACTGTATGCCATGATGGTGTGTGCCAAAAAAAACCTAGTTATTCTTCAGGTAGAAACTATATTGCATGGAAACCTTGGCCCAGATCCTGCATGTCTATGATTTGTAACTAGTTCTCCCATTGCTTCTTCCCCCCATAAACCTACCTTTTAATTCATGCACACACACACACACACACACACACACCACTTCCCAGTTGGTTAAAATTGAGGGCTGGTGGTGAGTGATGATGCATCCAGCCCTCTTCCTGCCGCTGGGTGCGCTGTGACTGTAGCTGCCTTTACAGTACACACAACTACATCAGGGTTACACATTATCTATTGAGATCAAAAAGAATTTGTCGGGAAAATGCAACCAGAATAATTGTTAACGTAATTTGTGACTTAATAATTTGATATTGTGGAAAGTTTGATTTTGGTACTCAGAATTATTCAGACCTAGTGTGCAATGGGAATTCAATGTTCATATTACAACTGGCACTTTCTAGCTAAAATCTCCCATTGAACTGCCTTGAGTCGCCTTCGGGCTGAAAGGGGTGGTATACAAATAAAGTAAATAAATAAATAAATTGACAATGCCGATGCATTTTTTAAAGTTTGAACCATTCGATGTACCTCTTTTGCTAGCAGAATGTACTATATTCCATTTTCCATCATATCAATTTGTTATCAGCTAAGATTGTGAGGTTGAACAGATTTATAAACCATCAGGGTTTTTTTCTTGTAAATAGAATAATACATAAATGATGTAAAATATCGTTTGGATATAACTGACTATATGTAAATAAACAATGCATATGATATATAGCAGTTTTGAACATTTTTTCTTTCCCCCTCTTTTTATCATTTTTAACAAACAAGACATAAGTGTTCATTTATATTTAAGAGTATAGAAATAAGTATTTGAGACTAAAAACACCTCTCTCATACACACACAAAAACCTGGATGAAAGTCCCATTGAATGTAATGGGGGGTTACATCTGAGCAGATGCATATAGGATTGCATTATTGGATGGGAACACTTGGGAAGGTCACAAGACTAGTGAAGGGGCTTGGCTTTCCCTCATGCTTGCTTCCCACCCCAGCCTGGCAGACCAAGGTGAGCAGGGAAAAAGACCAAGATAAAGGGAAACTGAGGCCCCTTAGCCTCTTCTTCAGCCTGATGTTGGAGCAAGGCAGACAGAGGGACCAAAGCACTTGAGCTTGTTTTTCCCTCATGCTTGCCCCCTCCCCAGCCTACCAGACCAAGGCAGGCAGCAAAAAGGCCAAGAGAAAGGGAACAACAAGCCCCTTCACCTGCCTCATGCTGGTGCAGGGGTGAGGGGGCCTCCCTTGCCTGTCTGTCCTTTAGCTTCTTGCCTCCTTTAGCAAGCAGGGAAGCCAAGTCCTTTCATCTGTGTATTACTTTCACAGGGAAAAATTGTAATGCACACCTCAAAATTGAGGTGCACATTACAAACAATGGTGTGCTACATTCAAGTAAATATAGATATTTATTTATTTCTGAAGATGGGCAATCATGTTACAACAACTGAAGTACGTCAATACAGTGGGAGAGACAAGAGAAACTTCTAAAACTTCTGCCATCCCTTAAAAAGGAATGACAGAAGATTAATCGGGACTGTTGCTAACAACTGTGAAATTTGGAGAGTATGATAGTAATCAAGCCTGAACTTCCAATATCTGATAAGATCGCGTAATTTCAAAGTATTAGATATAAACCCACATGTTAGTCTCAACTACAGTATACTCATTAACACAGCAAGAACTTGGTGAGGCCATGCCATTTGTTCAGTGGGACTATTCTAGTTGGGAGATTAAAACCATTTTAATGATTCCTTGATATTGCTTTTCTATCCAGAGGCCACAGAAAAAAATGAATGTAATCAAAGACCTAGCAGGTCTTGCAGGGTTTACTGAATATTTGACAAAGATGTGACTCATCTAACTACTTCATGGAGGTCCATAGTTTATTTATTTATTTATTTATTTCATACACTTCTAACCCGCCCTTCTCCCCACAAGGGGGACTCAGGGCGGCCTCACAAAGGCATCAGCAATGCTTACAACATATACATCATACAAATACAATAAAATAGTAAAACAGTAAGAACATCTTAAAACATTGTACACATCAGTCAATAAATTCATTTACTAATGATATTAAAATACCAGTAAAACCAAAAATCAAGAATCAAGCCAGGAAATCCAATGTCACAAACCCAAATTCGTTTCCTATTGTCACTTTCATCTAATCAAACGCCTGGCCACAGAGCCAGGTCTTCAATTGTCTTCTAAAGGACAGTAGGGAGATGGCCAACCTGATGTCCTTAGGGAGGGAGTTCCATAGATGGGGGGTCACTGCCGAGAAGGCCCTGTCTCTCATCCCCACCAACCGCATTTGTGAGAGTGGTGGGATCGAGAGCAGGGCCTCTCCTGACAATCTTAAGCTTCATGATGGTTCATAGCAGGAGATACGTTCGGACAAGTAATCTGGGCCAGAACCGTTCAGGTTAAAACCAGCACTTTGAATTGTGCCTGGAAACCAATGGGCAGCCAGTGGAGCTGGCACAAAAAAGGAGTAGTGCGCTCCCTGTACGCCACTCCAGTTAACAACCTGGCTGCTGACCATTGGACTAACTGAAGTTTCTGAGAAGTTTTCAAAGGCAGCCCCATATAGAGAGTATTGCAGTAGTCTATTCTGAATGTAACCAGAGCATGGACCACCGTGGCCAAGTAAGACTTCCCAAGGAATGGGCTGGCGCACATAGTTTTGGAACCATGACAGAAAAAACTAAATTCCAGCCGTTGCTGTGCTAACAATATTAAATACAAACTCTGTTGCTTAGGACTTCATCACATGGGCAAATTTAACCATCATACAATGCTTTCATAACAGATTGGAGATGGAGCCTGTTGGATCCCATTAAATGATGTACATCTACTTCCAGTAGGGCTCTGTCCCCGAAATGTGCTGAAGGTGTCATACAAGGGATCAATGAGAACATGGGAAAGTTCCCATGTTCTCATTGCCAGCAATGGGGTGAGCCAGGCAGCAATGCTTTCCCCCACATGATGGGGAAGGCAGTGCTGTGGGCAACATAGGACACAGGTTGATGGATTACCCCACAGTCCCACAGATTTTCTGCAATGGCCAGTGAATCACCCTGCTGTCGCCCACATTAATGTGATGAGGTGCTAGATCTCATTTGATAAGCTGCACATAACAGGAGAGATTGGGTGGCATGTGTGGAACATTTGTCCCTCCAACATAAAGAAAGTACTGCCAAAATATTTATATACATGTGTGTTAGAAGGCATCTTTTACCACATATCCCAGCAAGAGCTAAAAGAAAATCAGTGGACATTAGATGCAAAGTCTGATATTTGCCTCAGTCAGTTCTTTTAGATTTTCCATTGTGCACTAGAACAGCAAACAATGAATGGTTAAAACAATGAAAATATAGTTCTTCATTCCATCACTCCCCACCCTGAAATAGTTTGTGGTCTTGAGGTATCACCTCAATGAAAATATGCATAATACTTTTTGAGGTCTATGAAGATACTTCAGACTTTTTGATTTCTAGCTTAATTCAAATAAAACTCTGTGCAGCCTTTTTTAAGGGCAGGAATATCACAGTAACAGTGATATGCTTTTTCATATGCTGCTGTGATTATTACAATGTGTGACCCATCCCTGCTGTTTTTGCCAAAGTATATGTGCAGCATTGTTTTATGAAATCTTAACAAACCAACTTAGCTCTTCAGTTTATTTGTTCTCCAAAAAAATGAAGTGATAGGGACTATACTAAACAAAGCTTGGGAAAGTTATTTTGGGGCTGCAACTCCTAGAATCCCCCAATTAGCAGGGCTGCTTTTCTCTGGGCTTTGGCGTGGAGTGGAATAAAGAAATAATTCAGTGTTCAGGGACCAGGAAAAGAGAAAGAAGCCGAAAATAAGTTTAAAAAAATAAGAGAACATCTGTTTGCAGTTACAAATAGTGAATCCTGTCCCAGTTCAGACAGAATTCCCATTAATGTATGTATTATGAGATGGGGGTCAATGCCAAATGCTCCATGATGTTAATGAAGGTGCTTTGTTTCTGTACATAACTGTTCCATAGCATTCAGTCTTGTCCAGTAGCAAATCTCCAAGAAGGCTTGCTGCATTTTCTAACTGGAATTTGTTTCTAAGAAAGGAGCAACTCAGAACACTTTAAAAGTCCAAGAGTTGTTTGACAATTCTGTCCACATTTGCTCAGACTTAATTCATACTGCATTCAGTGGCATTTGCCCACAGAAAATGTGCATAGTATTGCATCCTGACCTTTGACTGGACTTGAGCTGCAAGAATACATTTCCATTTACCACCAGATCAGCAGGTGCATTCATACGTTTCTTTATTGAATAGTGTCCAAGTACTCTACCTCAAGACATTTCTCTTTAGAAAGAAGGTAATGTTCACATTTGCATATATTTCCTGCTGACTACACACTCATCAAAATATTCATACACCTTTAATGGCAAGCACCTCTGACTTATCATGTGAATTCAGTTTCAATTTGTTTTTCTAGCCCATTACCTCTTCCAGGTATTTATTCAGAGGAGACACACTATTCTTAGCTGAGTCTGTTTTTGAAAGCATGGAGAAATATATTTCAGTGTCATCAGCATACTGATAGCACCCTGCCTCATGTCTCCAGATGATCTCTCCCACAGGTTTCATGTAAATGTTAAAAAGCATTGGGGATAGAGTAGCCCCTTGTGAGATGTCACACAACAGCTCCTTTTTAGAGGAGTAGGTATCCCCAAGCATGACCATCTGAAACCTACCTGAGAGGTATGACTGGAACCATTACAATACAGTGCCTCCAATTCTCAACCCCTTCAGGTATTCCAGAAGGATACTATGGTAAATGGTATTGAATGTCACTGAGAGATCTAGAAGCACCAACAGGGATACACTCCCCACTGTCAGTGTTAAGACGGAGATCATCCAGTAAGGCAACCATAGCAGTCTCAACTTTGTATCCTGCTCTGAAGTCAGTTTGAAATGGGTCAAGGAGGTGCATGTCATCCAAAACTGTCTGGAGTTGAAGGGCAACTGCCTTCTCAATCAACTTTCTCCAAAATGGAAACCTTAGAGACTGTTCTGTAGGTTCAGAGGATCCAGGGAAGTCTTTTTCAACAGTCTAATTGCTGCTGCTTTTAAACAGAATAGAAAATTCCTTTCCCTGAAAAATCCATTAATAATGTGTTTTATCCTCTCTGGATGACCAGCTAAGAGGAAAAAGAAAGCAGGAAACCTCAAGAAACCACGTTCCCATCCTTACTTGCCCCAGCAGCTTGTCCACATCAGCAGTACTCACCAATTGAAACTGATCCAGTGTAAGTCCACTCATAGAGTTGCTGGACATCTCACTAAGGACTTCTGCTCCAAATATACTATTTAAGTCAGTTCTTATGTGAGAGGTTTTATCTGTAAAATGATCATTAAAGGCATCAGAGTGAGCTACCACTTGGGTTAGATCTCTCACCACTCTGAACAGCTTAACTGGACATGAATTTGCATACGCAATAATTCAAAGAAGAAATCTTTCATTGTTGCATGTATCGCCACCTTATAGGAATGTAGAGGTCCTCTATATTGTGTTGTGGCATAGAAGTTGAGTTTTCTGCTATTTGCGCTCTTGTTGCTGTTCTTCCCATTTCTTTTTCTTGAGTGTCTTTGTATATCAGGGCCTGGTTAGTAATGAGTCAGAGAGGACATTTGGGAACCATTGTGTCAATAGCTCTGGTTAGAATTTGATTCCACTTATTGACCAGAAATCATATGCCCTATACATCATTTGCTGGGAAGCATGAGGGGGAGAATATGTTGAATTTATTTTCTCCCTATGAGTTTCCCATAGAAACCTGGTATGCTGGACTGTGAATAAAGTGCCGGACTCAATACACCTTTGACTTGATCTTGCTTGGCTCTTTTTATAGACTGATGTTATTACTCCAAGGCTCATCCTAACATTAAAAAGTTGCTTCAGAGCAAAATTTTTGAAATATCATGGTAGAAAATGTTTACATAGTATGGAATTTATGTATTTGATTTATGATGTTTTTTGTTTGAATGTATATGTTACATTGTATGCCACGTTGAATTCCACAATAATAATAATAATAATAATAATAATAATAATAATAACTGTACTCTCAGTTTATTTATGTTCCTAGTGGTGGAGAGAGGTACTTCTGGGATTTTTGACTAGGCTCCTTTGGTACTCCTAACAGGCAACAAAACATCTTGAACTGTACTTATTTAAACATCCTGTGAATGCTGATTCCTTCTATTTATAACAAAGTGATCTGCAATATATCCACAACTTTATCTGATATGGGAATACTGCATGATCTATAGTATACAATGAAGTGACAAAATTTTCTTCACATATTCCTGAAAATAGCATTCATTCTACAATGCATAAAGATGCCAAAGTACTTCTGATATCTTCCTAGCAATTCTTTACAAATCCAAAACCATATAATGATGGGTGGACACAATGAGGGGGTCATCACCTTATTAAACAAAGATCTGTTCACTTTCTAACATAGTTAAGCAATAATTCCACATCAAAGACCAAATCAAAAGAGCTACTGTTCCAGAGGGATTTGTGAGGTATGTTAAGGAAAACCATAAGGAAGCTGAATACCTCAAACATGGCTCATTTGTTCCAATACGTTTACTGGCAACACTTTTTATTGGGAGGCTGCCGAAAGACATCCATAAAACTAAGTACTTTTCTATGGGGCTGCATTCTAAATCTGTCTTTGACAGTTTGGGAAGAAACTTGGTAGACAGACGCTGTAAATATTTCTGTGAATGCAGCACAGTTCATTGCAAGGGTCAAGAAGAAAAAATGGTGTGAAATGTTTAAGGTATTGGGTGAGACACTATGCATAGCTGAATATGCATTCCTAGCTGTATACTACATTTATGATATATACATAGTTAGAACAATGGATAACTGACAAAAACTGCTATGAATTTAATACGTGAACTAGATCTTACATCAGAGTTTTACTTGGTTCACTTTGCAAAGCACTAAGAGCAGGAAAAAACAGTGATTGCTTCTAATCTGCTGGTCTGGGAAGGAGACAACATAAGACAGTCAGTCACAGTCTTCATATCTGTCTCTGTGCTACAATAAGACTTGAAAGTCCTTTGTTCAAATGAGCTGCCTTTTTTCAACAATCTTTACAATATGTGACAAATGGCCTGGGAAGGAGATTGCATAAAACATTGTTTAGATATTCTGCACAAGATTCATCTGTGCTTTTTGTGTGTCTTGAAAACAGTATTTTCTGCACCGCAAACAGCATTTTCTACATGCCAATACAGAAATATCAATAATTGTTTGCTTAGAAAACAGCTTTTTCGACTCAGGAATTAATACTTCTTTGATGAAATTTTATTTTTCACACAGAAAATCCTGTTTTGTGCATGAAACATCCACAAGTTAATGTGTGGAATAAGGCCCAAGTTTGAAATAGGTTTTGAAAACTGCAGGGTTATCAAAAACTTTCTCACAGCAGGAAAAATTGCTGAAATTAGCTGTTGCTACCTGCTATAACAGGGATTCTCGGCCTGTGGGTCCCCAGGTGTTTTGGCCTACAACTCCCAGAAATCTCAGCCAGTTTACCAGCTGTTAAGATTCCCGGGAGTTGAAGGCCAAAACATCTGGGGACCCACAGGCTGAGAATCCCTGTTCTAGAACACTGCTTCTTAAACTATGGATCGTGATCCTAAATGGGTTCTCCTTAACTCAGTGTTGGGGTCCCAAAATGCATCAGCTGCGCTTCATAATTAGCTTGTTTAGCAGGGCTTGCAAATTTTGTTTGATGTTTATAACTTTTTTATATATCTATATTCCTGGGGTCATGTAAAAATTTCGTGAGCTCAAAGGGGTCCCAAGTGCCTTAACCTATTTCTAAAAAGCCCTGATCTAGAAGAAACCCAATGAAGAGTCACACCCCTACCTCCTGGTAAGTGGGGATTTGGGGAAGGTGGGGAGAGGTGTGTGTAAACAATACTGCTCACACAGACATATCTCCCATATAGGATTTTACCCATTAAACCAGTAACATAGGTTAAGGCAGCTTTTAAAGGCTAAATGTGCTATAATACCGTGTGCATGTTAAAAAGTAAATTAGGCCCTAAAGACTTTAATAAAAAGTCATGCCTTGATCTAGCATTGAAAAGAGTCCAAGATTTGTGTTAGCAACAAGTCCTAAAGGATAGCATTACATAACTTAGGCACCACAGCTGAAAAGACCTTACTTTATCCAGCTTCACTATACAATATGCAGTTTTATACAATTCTCTCATGTCTTTTATTACCCATCTCTTTCATAAATAAAGGTATCCCAAATGGCATAACTTTGCCTTTGCTGCTTGATGAATATTACTGAACTTTTCTGATTTTTTTCCACCCCTACAATATCCTTATTCAGGTAAATTGATAAGAATTAAATACTGAGTCCCAAGCTACAGCAGGAGATATTCAGGAAAAATCTAAGACACATTTTTCCCATTTAAGGGAATTCAAAAATAGAGTGCTACTTAGATTCAATGGCACCTTAGATTCCCAATTTTTAAAAACTGCCTTACCTTCAAGAGAGAGGAAGAGGAAGGGCCCTCGACCCCAGACTTTATAAAATAGACTAATGAAGACAGGTTGACTCTACCAGACCCCACCATTTTATCCCCAGTCTCAGTCAGATGGCTGTTTACCACCTGCCAGAGCAAACTGGTACTTCTTTCCCTCCACTCCCTCCCCAATGGGCCCACCGACTTAATAAAATAGACTCATGCAGACAAGATGACTTCCAGGTTTCTTCACACTCTCTCCACACCTCACAGGAAAGACTGTACTACAAAGTTGTATTAAAACAAAACAAGATATTGTGCATGCAGAGGAAATTCTTTTAAAAAATCTAAGAAAATTGTTTTTTCCTCAAATTGAAGCCTCAAAAAAGGGGTGCATCTTACATTTAATGGAAACATAGAGTTGGTGAAAGACAGTACTTTCTAGTATTTAGTAGTGGTGTGTGAGATGTCAAAAAACATGCCGTTTTTGGTTCCGTTTTCAGGATATTCCCAAAATTGGGAGGGGAAAAATACCTTTCTGTTCCATCTCCATTCCGGGAAGATCCAGCTCCTATTTCTGTCCTTTTATGACTATCGAGACAAAAATGGTCACACTCAGAGGATATGTTTATGACTGCATGCCCCCCCCCCCCCCCCAGTTTCAGAATGTTTGGTTCCTCCACTGGTTTTTAGGGGAAAAAAATTAAAGTTTCTACAAATAAAACATACACACAGCCAGAAGGTGGGACAGTGAATAGCAGAGAGTCAAAGAGGTGAACTAGAAGAAAGGTCTTTTTTGTCAATTTTAAAATCTTTGGGAGGGGACAGTGCAGGACAGAGTACAGAAG
Organism: Anolis sagrei; assembly: GCF_037176765.1. NCBI lineage: Eukaryota > Metazoa > Chordata > Lepidosauria > Squamata > Anolidae > Anolis > Anolis sagrei. Next base: position 214,609,458 of record NC_090021.1, on the reverse strand, counting down.
CCAGAAGGTGGGGCTGGGGAGTGATTGAAAATAAAATAATATTCTCCCACTGGGGAATCAAGGGAGTCAGGCTATCCCTCTCTTCCCTAAACCTATCCCACACCCAGTCAAGTTAAAGCAAAAATATATATAAATATTTAAACAAACACACAAAAATGCTCTTTTTAAACACATAGTCCCCCCCACCACACAAAATTTCCCTGGTGAAATTAATAAAATAAAGGGTCTCTACGGAAGATATTAACTAAGAAAATTTAATGATATAATGCAGAAGAAAAATATTAGAATTCTCAAAAAGCGATCCTAAGGAGCAACAGCACCAAGATAGAGCACACAACCTCTCTCTCCCAAATGCCAGGATGTCACAAAAAAATGTAGGCGCTCAACCTGGTATAGGCAGAACAACTTTGCAAAAAGACACGTGATTCGCTTTCCTCTTCTGATTGGCTCTGGAAGTCTAACGGGGGGAAGGGGGGGACGGACCCATGTGTGGCTCCTTTGGTCAATCATGGAGCGGCTGAATCTCTTGAATGTAGCTGGAAGATCTGTTCTGGCTAAGCCTTTGGCTGCCCCCTGCCCAGCCCATTTTTGTCCACTACCAGATTACCAAATTTCCCCGAATCACAATAGCTAGAGATACAGTAACAGGTATTTGCGAAGATCTCTAACAGCAATGGTTCTCAACCTGTGGATCCCCAGGTGTTTTGGCCTACAACTCCTAGAAATCCCAGCTAATTGAAGGCCAAAACATCTGGGGACCCACAGGTTGAGAACCATTGCCTTACAGGAAAAGCGCTGGATGTTTCCTATCCCAGTCCACTATTCTGCAGCACAGATTAAAAGTATAGAGGGGACCTTTGGTCATTGCATAGTTGGAAGTGACTTCAGACCTCTGCAATAACCATAAAATTATTTATTATTATTATTATTTATTTATTTACAACATTTCTACCCCACCCTTCTCAACCTCTGGAAGGCGGGGGGACTCAGAGCAGCTAACACAGGCAACAATTCAATGCCACAATATCAATAAACAACAGTATAAAACCATAAATACATAATAGATTAAAAACAGTAACATTAATTATATAATCACATAATTACATAGCCATTTCCAATTATCATAACAGTCGTATGGTCCAGTTCAATATCCGAAGTGCTGATGTGCCCGCTAGCCAAAAGCTTGGTTCCAAAACCATGATTTTAGATTTTTTTTTTCCCTAAAGGAAAGGAGGGAGGATGCCGATCTAATCTCTCATTAATTATGACATCATATTCAAGAACAGGATGCTAGCCTCCATCTTTTGAGGATCATGGTCATCATCTGCTAAGGTGAAAGAGACTAGTTTAAGAGCTGCACAGGGTCATGAAACTTGCTGGGTAACTTTAATCCAGTTATTTCCATCACAACTATGCCATAAGGACCATTAAGAAAATTAAACTATGGAAAACTATTATGCATTCTTGCCTTCAAGCTCTTTGGCAGTTTGGTTATAAATAAAAAACACCATTGTTGGGTAAAACTGGGAATTAAACCAACATTAAAAGCAATCCAAAGGCATCAAATTCTCTCTCCTGTCTTTTCATACATCTGGCTCCATATTGTTGTTCTTAAAGATCACTATGTACAGAAAGCTTTCATGTGTTTCTTTACATGTTGCTTTGTATAGCAGCTTTCAATATTAATCACACACACACATATTGTCAATAAACATTCGCTATGAGCCTAATTCTATTTAACTCTAATGATGCATGGTACTGATTCAAACAAGCTGTTCTATTGAGCTCAACTGGACTTGCTTCATGAATAAGTGCCATTGAGTCAGATGAAAACTTGCAAAATTCCAACCTACCACCCTCCCCAGCTGTAGGCTTTTAATTGACAAGCTTGCATTTGCACATTTTCCAAACTGCATCAAAGCCTTGTGGAATATTAGCGCTTGCATGTTACCGTTCGTTGCTAAATTATTTTTAAAATGTTGTTTTGTAGACTGCCAGCATTTGTTTTGGCAATGGATACACAGGGTGTTTCTTAAATGTTTCCATTTGGCATGTGCTGGCTGCTACTGACACATTAAAGACTAACAAGGCACATTTAACCAAATCCTTACCACTGCAGCATGATACACAGCATAAAAGACTCTTTTCTTACACTTAATAATGTTGAAGTTCCCCCAAGATTTATGATAAGCAACACATTTGAAAGCAAGCATCATATTTCAGCAATGTGCTTCTATGGAGCAAGCAGTCCAGCATAGTAATTCCCATGTCTGTCTGTCTATCTAATTTATCTGTCTGTCTATGTTGTCAATTTTCATTATTACGAGTGTATTGTTGTTGTGTTCGAGCAGTGAATGTTTGCCTTTTATGTTTGGAATCTGCCCTGAGTCCCTCCAGGGATATAGGGAGGAATATAAATAAAGTATTATTATTATTATTATCACCATCTTCCTTCCTTCCTTCCTTCCTTCCTTCCTTCCTTCCTTCCTTCCTTCCTTCAGCTCATCTCTTTTTGGTAGGCACACTTTCAGTCCCTAACAATTTCTTCTTTAACTACTGTACATCAACAAAATGTTTCAATGTCCAAAAGTCATTCATGTTAAAACAAAACCTGAAGTCAACCAAGTTTCTTGAAACTGGCTACAAGACAGGGACAATCATGTTCCACAAGTACAACTCAAGCAGCAAACTTTGCATGAGCGCCACTAGGTGGAATTCTGAGATAATGCTCACTTGCCTTAGATTGTGGGATCTAACAAGATTTTTTAAAATATCTGAATTATTTCATGCATCTACCCGTCCTATAATGGAACTGTAATATTAACATTTCATGGTGCACAAGCTGACATCATCTGTCTATTTGCCAAAGACGGAGACAGAACGCTCAGAATCCAATCACATGCCTTAATAGTTACCTTCAGTATTGTCACACATTTTTCAAACACAGGCAACTTCTGCACAGATTTCTTAACACTGAGAAATAAAAATATTCCAAGAAGTCTATCCTTACCTAAACTGCAAAGCAGAGGAAAAAGAGGTCAGTGCTCCTGTTTGACCAAACTCAGCAATTTCACTTTCACTCTTTGCACACTTCAAGATGACAGGGAGGAGGAGGAGGAGGAGACGGGGGACGAGAGAAGGTCTGAAGTTCTCAGATCTTCCTTCAGAGTCCTACCCATTCACTCCCCAAGATCCCGCTCAACAAATACCACTGTGTTCTGTCAATATTTGTATGCAGCTCCACAGAGGGCAAGCAGCCAGATGCACATGGTTTAAAGAGCCAAGAGAAGAAAACTGACACCCGAACAAACACTCCCCGCTTTGTCTCTTTTAAGGTGGTGCGGAACATGTCATCTTAGCTTCTGACTGCAGACAGGCGCCGGTCAGGGATTCTACTACTTTGAGTAAAATAATAAAAGCCCTGTGTTACTTGAATGACCTTGTTTTGAAAACTTAGTGCCTTTCCCCCGATGCCTTAAAAAGTTGTCCATGAGTTAGGTTTCGTTGCCTGTATTTGTGTGTGCGTTGGAAGCAGCTGTCCCTTAAATGTATTTTAATTGGCTGGAATGTTGAAAGAATCTCATTTGGCAGTAATTTGCATTTGCAGCACACCCCTCGGCAGCTGAAATTGGCCTCAGAAGTCTCTCAACTACTTAATCAAAGAGATTGCTAGAATGTCATTGGTTCTCACAGAACAGCATTGAAATTAGTAATGTTGGTACATTATTACAAAAATAGTTTTCAGCAAATGAACCTTATTTAATTTGAAAGTGATTTAAAAAGTCAAGATTTAGGGCCTCATCACACCAGAGAACGAATCCACTTTAAATCCAGTTGCTGCTTCCTGCAGAATTCTGGGGTTTGTAGTTTAGCGAGGAGCCTTTGACAGTCTCACTAAACTACAAACCCCAGAATTCTGCAGGAGGCAGAAACCAGATTTAAAGTAGATTCATCCTCTAGTGTGATGAAGTAGTTAGTAGAATTAAAACTGTTTTAAAATTTTTAAGTGCTATTTCCCCCTTTTAATGCGTTCTTGAAGGGAAATAATTCTGTGCTTTTTGTATGGGGAAAGGCTTATTTTATTTTTTAAAACACTTCTCCTTATTTTGATTTGTCCTTCCGAAAGTATTTATTTCTTCTGTTGTCGGTGAGTATGTGAATATATTTCAAAATGATTTTCATCCAATATTCTTTGTAAAGGTCAACACATTAAACTAAAACATTTTAATGACACTGTTGTTTAGCTCTGAATTAATTACTTATCATTCTCAAACATTTTCGTGTATACAGTGGGTCCTCCAGATCTGCAGGATCCAAATAAGACAGGTTTCTCAGCATGAAAACGGAGGAAAGCACTTCCCAAAGCCAGAAATGAGCACCACCTCCAGAATCTGGAAGTGAAAGGAGAAGCCTCTGCCTTTGTGTGTGTTTGTGTGTTTCACTGTATACAATTATAAAGGCATTGAATATTTGCCTATATATGTAAAATGCTGTAATCCACTCTGAGTCCCCGAGGGGGGAGAAGGGCAGAATATAAATAAAGTGTTGTTGTTGTTATTATTATTATTATTATTATTATTATTATTATTATATTTTATGGGAAGAGAGGCAAGAGCCTTTTGCTTTCTAAGGGTGCAATATCTGGAAGAGTAATGGGATAATGGCTCATTTTCCAATCCAGTTCCAATGTCCCTTTGTTTTTTGTTTTTTTAAAAAGACACTATTTTGTGAACAATAAAGCACAAGTTTATTACATTTGTGAGTCCCTTCAAATCATCTGCTGACTTGTGGTGACCCCAATAATTTCACAGAGTTTTCTTATGCAGGGAATGCTCCGGTGTCATTTACCACATTCTCCCTTTAAAACGCAGCCTATAAAACAAGCCTCTTTAACCTGTGATCTGCACTTAAGCTCCCTGAATTCCTGACCACTGAACAAGCTGGGTTGGGCTTCTGGGAGGTGGAGGCACAAACACCTAGAGGGCCGCAGGTTGAAGAGTCCTGCTATAGAACCTCGTATTCATTGGCAATCTCCTGCCCAAATATTAAGCAGATCGTATTTGGTGTGTAAACTAAAGGTAAAGGTTTCCCCTGACATTAAGTCTAGTTGAGTCCAGCTCAAGGGGGTGGTGCTCATCTCTATTTCTAAGCCAAAGAGCCAGCATTGTCCATAGACACCTCCAAGGTAATGTGGCCGGCATGACTGCATGGAACACCATTATATTCCCGCAGAAGTGTTACCTATAGATCTATTCATATTTGCATGTTTTCAAACTGCTAGGTTGGCCCAACAGCAGGGGCTCATCCCGCTCCCCTGATTCGAACTGCCAACCTTTCAGTCTGCAAATTCAGCAGCTCAGTGGTTTAACCTGCTGTGCCACCAGGGGGCCCTTACTTGGTGTGTACCTCTGCATAATTCCACTCCAATTCAAATTAGGCTAATTTCAAGGTAAAAATGCAAAGAATGTCTACTTTGAACAAGTTTAGCATAAAGATGGGGCCATGAGTTGTTCCTGGATTCCGAATACCATGATCCTTAGCATTGACTATGGTGGCCAAGTACGGAGAGAATTACAGCCAAGGAAAATCTGGAGGTCCACATATTCCCCACTTGTTTATCAAATACTGTTCCATTAATACACAAGAACCAATAATATATATTTAAAAACCTATATATAGTAACAGTGAAAAAAACATATGTAAATCAAGGACTCATATGACATTTAACAATGCAAAAATATATCATTTCATTAGCAAATATGTAGTCAGAGCAATTGGAAATTAAGTGGATATTTTTATACTGAATTTAATGAGAATTACATGTCCTTAACTGGGGCTAGATTGTATCTTAATAATACAAGTGCAGTACACCCCTCGTATTTATACATTGAATCCTATTGAAATGAAGGATGTCCAGCCCTAGAATATCATAGAGTCATGCTGGAGGACCTCGAAAATGCCTAACAGTGCGATATTTTATAAGAGGTGGATATAAGAATCTGTAGGTACCGGTACCGCAGATATGGGGTTTATACTCTATATCCTGATTTAAAACCATGAAAACAAAGGCTGATATCAGGATACCTGGGAATGTTAATGTGGGGTTTTCCACCTCTTTTTAATGCAAGAGAGAGCCTGTAAAATTAACTCCTTAAAAGTTCACTTATAATCACCTTCATGATCATCATGAATATATTCAAAAAGAATGATACTAACGAAAAATAGATTGTCTGTTAATGAAAGCTGTTTTTTGTAAATATATGTTGACAGTCTTCCTCTACAAATTCTAACAACAATTGCCAGATACTGAAAAAAAAATGAAGCACTTAAGGCTGTGTTGAAAGGGAAATGCACATTACATACACGGAGCCCCACACTTAATTATCAAAGAGCTGCATGATTTAACAAGTTGGCTGTGTGCAAGCCTTTTAAAGTTAATGCTCAAGAGCCTTAAAATGCCAAACATTCATTGTGCAATCCCTTTTTGTTTTAACTTCCTACAAAATTTGAGGCTTTAATTATGACCTGGGGCCTTACAATTTCATACCTGAGCTGCAGATCTGGCTCCTTGGTGGAATTAACTGAGATGTTAATCTCAGTCCTAATTTTTTAGACTATGTTTCTAGTTCTCCTTGCAGCAATGTAATTTGGAAATTTATAGACATTGTAGGCTGTCATTATTTTGAAGCCGACCTGGATCAAGATGAGATATCTACCAGTCTGGAGGCAAGGTATCACTCTGTTTTGAGATACTTCTTTCTCTCATGCATTCCTGCCCATGTTTCTGTGCTTTTCATACACATGTATATGTGTAGATGCTTTTAGAGATGTCAACATTTTCTCTGGAAGAGCTTCTATAAATGGAATGCATTTTTGTTCCTATTTTCTGTTAAGTCATTTTCGATTTACAGTGACCAAAGGAATTGGAGACCTCTATTATCTCTAGTCATCTCCAGCCTTACTGCAAGACACTTCTGGTGTAAGGGCACACAGAAGGCTGGGCGACTTGAAAAGTGCTGAATAGACTGTGCTCTGGTACCATGAGATGCAGAGCTAATCTTAAGAAATGGAGCTATAAAGTGGAGTCCACGACCAAACCACAGATCACCTACTACAATGCAATCTGAGCCCTGCCACATGCACAATGGAGGACCTCCTTACAGTGACACCAGAGGCACTTGAAGTGGCCAGCTTCTGGTCAAAGGAAATTTAGTATAATGCCAAGTTTTTAACTCTGTGGTTTTTTACTGATTATAACTGTATTCTCAATTCACTTCTGACACGATCTATAAATAAATCTCCAGCCTTGTTCATCTCTTGCAGATTCAGGATGGGGTTTTGGATTAGGGTTGTCATTTTTCACTCTACTCATCTGTAATGCTTGTTCTTGTTTATTCATTCAGTCACTTCTGACTCTTTATGACATCATGGACCAGCCCACACCAGAGCTCCCTGTCAGCTGTGGTCACTCCAAGCTCCTTCAAGGTCAATCTAGTCACTTCAAGGATGCCATCCATCCATCTTGCCCTTGGTCAGCCCCTCTTCTTTTTCCCTTCCATTTTCCCCAGCAACATTCTCTTCTGTGAGCTTTTCTGTCTTCTCATGATGTGGCCAAAGTACTTCATCTTTCCCTCAAATATCCTAACCCCCCCCCCCCCCCCCCCCAGTGAGCAGTCAGGCTTTATTTCCTGGAGTATGGACTGGTTTGATCTTCTCGCAGTCCAAGGCACTCTCAGAATTTTCCTTAAACACCACAGTTCAAAAGCATCTATCTTCCTTCATTCAGCCTTCCTTATGGTCCAGCTCCCGCATCCATAGGTTACTACAGGGAATACCATTGCTTTAACTATGCGGATCTTTGTTGCCAGTGTGATGTCTCCATTCTTCACTTTTTATTGAGATTGGTCATTGCTCTCCTCCCAAGAAGTAAATGTCTTCTGATTTCCTGGCTGCAGTCTGCATCTGTAATGTTATCTTCTTTTTCTGCCATTAATTTTATCAAGCATTATTGTCTTTACTAATGAGTCATTTCATCTCATGATATATCTTGTGTTGAATAGTTTCAGTTAGTCATTTTAACTTCAAGAACCAGTTTTGTTCTAGGAAGCATTCATTTTGCCCTGGTGTTCCTGTACCATGCATGAATTCTGCATAGCTGTTCTATGGATAACTTTTTTCTCATTAAGGACCTAGATAAATAGTCTGTTGCTAAATTTCTTGTTATACATTCAAAATCACAAAAGACATACCAGAACAAAATGTTGGCAGCCCCAAATCTCTCTCTCTCTCTCTCTCTCTCTCTCTCTTTGGTAGGTCCTATCTCTTCTTTCCTTTGTTCCCTTTCAGTTACAAAGGGTAATTATTTTGCTGGCCTCTGCAATGAACCATTCTGCATTTGTGCTCTTTTTCGCCACTGGCACATTATGTAGGTGAATGGAATATGGGGCATTAATTTTCACAAAGAGGAAGTTGATTGACATGTTTTAGTATTTTTTATGACAGAGACCAAAGAAAATGGCAAACATTATGAATAACATATTTCCTATTGAACAGTAATGGTTGTTACTTTCTAATTTGTATAGTTTTCAACCATTTAAGTCTACTGCCAAAAGAAAATCATTACGAGAAGTCCATGATATCTGATTTAGAATGATAAAATATGTTACCTAGATATTCTGTTACTCCAGCAATGTTCAATAAAATCAGCCATGACAAAAAAATTGTGTAAAAATAATTTGAGTTGGGCATAATCATAAGCTAGATGGGAGGCCTTCCTTGTTCTTTGGCTACTCAAGGGACACATGTGGGGATATCTTATATAGACCTTTATGTGTGGGAGGCAGAGTATCCTCTTAGAACCTACCTAGTTGTTAATGGACCTAAACAAGGCTTTTGATTACCATCCATCATCAGTGTGGTATTCTCTCCTATTAACAATAAATTCAATTAAGTAAGTCGTGATCCTATATATGCAGGACTTGAGCAGGGCTATTGATGATAGGGTGATAAAAGAAATAGGATCAAAGTTGACTTGACAGTAGTTAACAATAACAAATTAATTGTTTCGGCATGGAATTTGGAATAAGATTATCTTCTTCTAGACACCCATACTCTCAGATGGCCACATATATAGCCTGGACTACACCCTCAGCAAATAATTTGTTTGTTCTACGTAATGAATATTTTGTGTACATACCCTATTCCAGAGGAAGTCAAAATGCAGCCTGCAACCTGTGTGTGGATCCCAAGGCTGTTTTTAATATCCCTACGGGTCTCCTAGTCAATCTCAATTTAATTTTTGAATCTTCTTTTCAAAAATTAAAAACGCTCCTCAAACCTCCAGATTGAACAACTGCCATTCACTCCCGATTTTGGTGTAGTAGAGTTCTTTTTCTCAATTAGGTAGTAAACGGTTTACTTCCTAATAGTTTTGTGAAGTACTGGATTCTCCTGGGCCCCAGAGAAACCTGGCAAAGTTGTTCCTCCTCTGCTCCTTAAGAATTTTTAAGTAAAAAAAAGATGAGATAAATAAATGAATGGTGGTACATTCTGAAGCCTCATAGTAGCCAAGATGGAAGTTACTCCTCACAGTTACCTGCTCCTTTCTACTAAGTCATTTGCATGTCAAAGCATATGTATGTGTGTTCATATACATATGTTACAGTCCTTGCCAAACTAAAAGGATTTAATCTAAACAATGAGAGTAAAGCCATATTTTCCAGCTAAATTTAACATATTTTTCCATTAAGTATTTTATGGAAGCAAAGGGCTTTGGAGAATTATGTATTTATATTAGGAATCTGTTATGAATATATTAAATTAGGAATATGTCTAGTAGGAATTACCATGAACTAAAACAGCTCAAAGTGGTTCCAGATATAAAGGGGTTCAATTTAAAGTTGGAGATATGGAAAAGATGTATATCATTCATATTTCTATGTTTGCTAGTTCAGAATTTAGCCCAGAAATTAATCCTAGAAATTTGTCTTAGGTCAGAAAGACAAGCTCCCTGCCACAGGTACAAATGGCAGTGGTATCTCATCAATGATTCACGTTCATATATACCACTGAGTGGCTCAAGTTATGAATATTCAGAACCAGACCACCATACATTTAAGCTAATGTTTTGTATTGTTTTCAGTGTTGGACATTGAAAACCCCTGTATCAGGAGAAAAGTAAGATAGAATAAAGCAAATAAATAAATATACCAGGCTTCGAATCCCCTCGGCCATGGACAAATCATATCCTCTCAGCTTCAGATGAAGACAAAACCAAAGCCCTTCTGAACAAACATTGCCTAGAAAACCCTAGGGTCACCTTATGATCACCATACATTGAAAATAACCAGAAGGTACATAACAACAAGCATGTAGTCATCCATGCTCTCTTGTGGCGGGTAGTTATGTCATACCATAAGAAAACATGGTGATGTTTGATGTATTTCTGCAGTCTGAAGAAGGATCCCAAAAGACAGAACGTTCTGACACTGGAATTAGTAATCTAGTGAAAGTCCTCTTGGGTTCTTAATAGCGTTGGTAGACTCCTACTACAAGATTTCCCCTCAATCTCCATAAAATGTGTGCTTAAGCTTGGAAAATCTTTACCACTGAGAATAAAGCTGATATAAGCAAGAAGTGAAGGTACCATCACCAGGGGCCCTGTTTGTTTTCCTTGCTTCCTCTGGCTCAGCTCCTGGGGACTCACTCCTGGCAGAACTGAGGCCCTGACTCTACGATGCAAGGCCAGCAACAACACCTGACTCGGCTGTGGGCTCTTCCACAATCCACTGATGACACCACAACTGTTAAAATCTATGTTCCTCCAGACTTTTACCAAATTGATCAGTAACCTGCTGCTCTCATCAGATAAGGACCTCCCCCCCCGCCCCCCCCCCCGGACCTCATATCACATTTACCATCCCCCAAGAAAGCCCAGGATGTTTTTTCCCCTCACCAGTCTGTGCCCAATCTGTATCTATAGAACTTTGTGTTTTGAGAGAAGCAGGGGTGGGGAGGGTATAAAAAAGGGCTGAAATGCTCTGGAGAGGGAGATGGTGGTGGGGGAAAGGGGTCTGTGTTGTTATATTGCAGCAATATCATTAATCATAACAATAATTGGTTTTGAATGCATAGATGATTTTTCTTAACTTTTATGGTTTAATGTATATGCTTAATGTTTTTATATGTTTGTTCATATGACATTACATTGTTGCCAATTTGTAAGCCACTCTGAAACCCCTTCGAGGTGAGAAGGTCAGAGTATAAATATAATGAATAAGTAAATGTGTGCTCAAGCAGGTGGCATTGTCTGGGGGATGAAAGAACTTTGGACCCAGCTGATTAATGTCATCTTCCTCCTCTTCTCCTACCAACACAGCCCAGAGCATCTCTTTCTTCCTGTCCATAAGTTGGGATAAGAGAGGGAGAAGAATTCATGATAAGGGGCCCAGAGTCACCTTACACCAAAGCTTTCCAAACATTTCATGTTGTTGACGCAGTTTTTAGATATGCATCATTTCATGACACAGCAATTCAGTTTTACTAGATACCGGACTGCTTAAACACACATCCTGACCTAGATGAAATGGCTGTGTGGGTCACTTGAAATCATGGAACTGCTTAAGATGTTTATTACAGATATTTGCACATCATTGGTGCTATACTACCTGGTATTCCAGATGTGAAGAAGGGCAGTATAAATATGGTTTAAATATTAAAGTTATTACTTGATTAGTAATGACTGTAGATATGTAACCTGCTATCAAATAACTGTGAAGAATCGCTAGAAGCAATCTTAAGAGATCCTCTTATGATTTCAGCTATCCCAGATACACATAGATTGAATTTATACATATTTATTTCATATCATTTGTGCTCAAAGGAGCTTACTCCCCAGTTAGTATGCAGAGGTTGTAACCTGAACTTCCCTGAAGTTATCTAAACACAATTATCTAGCCTGCTTTTAAAGACATCTATTTATGGAATTTCTGCCTTTAATTGATGTTTTGGCTGATGAGATAATTTCAAGGCTACCTTCACTCAGAAGTTACAGGGTTTCATTGTCAATGGTGTTCACAACTTATAAAATCATTGCAAAACCAATTGTAAATATATAGATACTTCAACTCACATAATGGAGATAGTGGAAGCTTATCAAATGGTTCATCTTTGAAAGAAGACCCAGCTCCAAGCATTACTCACACAAGCTATTCTCCACTTCACTATGTTCTATGTCCTTTCTCTGGCATGGAAAATATATACTGCCAGGATTTTTTGGGAGGCAGAAGTAAAAGACACAGCAACCTGTTTGCTAGCAGTTCATTTCTGTCCTCAGTATGAATATTCAAACGTTTTCATAAATATTGCATTTAGCCATAAATATTGTATACTGCACTTGTTAAAAAGTGACTGGATTATGTCATTTCCAGGGCAACAAAATCAAAAGAACAACTTTTGAACCTAATAATATGTTAGAAACAATGTGGGGAAAAAAACACTTGTTTGTGAGGCAAAATGTTTAATAGGTTGTTCTAAGACAGTGTTTCTCAACTTTCCTAATACCGCGATCCCTTTATACAGTTCCTCGTGTTGTGGTGACCCCCAACAAGAAATTTATTTTCTTTGCTACTTTTAGGAATCATAATGTAAATATCTGATATGCAGGATGTATTTTCATTCACTGGATCAAATTTGGCACAAATACCCGATATGCCCAAATCTGAATACTGTAGGGAATGGGGGGGGGGGTATTTTCTCATTTGTGAGTTGTAGTTGCTGGGATTTATAGTTCACCTACAACCAATGAGCATTTGGAACTCCACCAACAATGGAATTGAACCAAACTTGGCACATAGAGGCCAGTCAGTCACAGCAGAGGAGGGTTTTTGGTGAGAGGATTCACAGTCTGTTTCCAAAAAGGAAGAGAAGGACAGGTGGAGAGAACTTCAGCCTTCTCTGCCAAAGGGGTTTCTAAGACCATGAGAAATACATGTTTTCTGATGGTCTTAGGCAACGCCTCTGAAACCCCCTCATGATCCCCCAGGGGTCCCAACCCCCAGGTTGAGAAACACTGTTCTAAGGTTTTTTCCCCAAAGGATCCTCTAAACTACAAAACATTTAAATGATTATGTAGACCATTTAGTAAGATGGATGTCCCACTGACCCACCAGACCATAATCCCATCTAGACTAAGGACCTTATCACATAGAGCTTGAGAAGCATTGGGAACTATATGTTTACCAAAGGGAATCATTTTGTTAGATCCCCAATCATCCTGTTTCATGTTCTGTCTTCCCGTCACATGTTTTTCTCTCGTCAGTTTTCCCCTAGTTGTTCCCCACGTTCTGAACCATCACGTGGAGAAACCTTTTCTCCACCCTCTCCGTATTACTTTTTAAAATTGGGGAAAATCTCAATATCAAAACCCAGGACTACTATGGCTCTCCCTCCTATTTGGGAGGGAAAGGGAATTTTAAACCCCTTTGCCATGATAAGGCTTTCCCGTGCCTTCCTTCCCTTCATTATATCAGTGTAATTATAAATTACTTTGCCACAATCCCCTTTTGCAAGACTTTGCCTTCCTTCATTATACGAGTATAATTATAAACCACTTTGCAACAATCCCCTCTTGCAAGGCTTTGCTTCCCTCCGTTAGACCAGTGTTATGTTATAAAGCTAGCAAGAGCACAATTTTGAGCCTAGGTTATTATTAAGGAGAAAATGCAGTGGAAGCAAAGTGGTGAGGAACACCCATTCCTCCACATCACTGAAAGAATTTAATATGAGCGAATCTGTCAGAACCCATCCCACGTGGGTTTGGCACTTTACAAATGGAATATCACACATCCTAGGGTCCTGAGACAATTTCTGATCATCTCCCCTCCCCTTCTTTTTTTAGACTGTTGTAAACATATGCATTATGAAACTTTATGGGTGCAGACATGAAGTCACCCTGCATCGTGGGATGGGCTCCATCCTTTTCTGCCCTAAATGGATTAAAACTGTTTAAATATAAGGAGGGATGATGGGGTATGGTCCTAAGTTTATTTGCTCCTGTATACTCAATTAAAACTAAATCGGGGTGGCAAATCCTTTTCAGAATAACATCAACAACAACAACAGCAATAGTAATAATAATATCAACAACAACTTATTTTATTGATTTATTCTTTCTGCTCTTATAGTATATAGAATGATCTTTCTTCTGGATTAGGAGTATCTTGCTAGATTAATTATATTAAAACGTGTGAAGCATCAGAATTCAGAATTATTGTGAAGAAGCATGGTGCAGTGATTTGAATGTGGGACTCCATTTCTGGAGACCAAGGTCTGAAACCTCACTTAGTCATGGAAACCCACTGGGTGGCCTTGGGTAAGTCATGCTCTCTTAGTCTCAGAGTAAGGCAAATCTCTTCTGAACAAATATTCCCAAGAAAACCATGTGATACGACACACAAGAAGTCTGAATTACTGGGCACCTTAGAATATAAGGATTGACACCTTTTAAGGTTAATTCTTCTGCTGAAAATCTACAAGCCCCAGTCTACAGAATTTAGTAGAGCACTAGCATGCCAGATATGTCCACACGATACAGATACATTCATAAAACTTTGTTGACAGATCAATAGGAAGCCCCTGATTATTGTTTACTGAAACTCTTCCCTTTTCTCCTTGCATGTATTGTATAGGATCACCTTGCCACATTTGTTATGTAGCTATTTAGCCCTACTGAATATTTATTTACCAATCTTGTATTGAGCATTCTGTTTCAATAAGTCATCTAATTTGTCTTAGTCACAATTTTAAGTCCAGTTCAAGGTTGCCAATGATCATTAATTTGAAACCACTATTTCCTTTTCTGACTCAAAGGGAAGCAAGGAGTAGTTTGCTTCTACACAAACCACCATAGAAAGGAAACTACAAAAAGAAACAGTTATCACTGTAGAAAGAACAATCTGTTGCTCGATGTTGACTCAATGCTTGCAGGAGGATTTTTAACCTCTGGCCTTGTGTACATTTGGATCCACCTTTGTAACTATCTTAAATTATAGGTGGCTAAGGTTACTAGTTTCTCAAGGCAAGGACAACAGAGTGAAATAGCTTTGGAAGGAAATATCAGTTTATTAAAAACACCCAGCTTTATGTGGGTTACACTAGCTCCTATTTGGGTATACAGAAGTAAAGTACAGTGCCTACAATTTCTGTGAATGGAATTGCAAAAACAGCAGTCCTTTAAGAACACCAGGCCTCATCCAGCACAAGGGGCAGCAACAAATATAGTTAGCAAAAGCTTCTTAACATGAAAGGGTAATTTTCCCCCAAAGAATCTTCCCTCTACCCTTTAATACATGAGAGACATCAAGAAAATTTACAAATTAGAGCAGTGGTTCTCAACATGTGGGTCCCCAGATGTTTTGGACTTCAACTCCCAGAAATCCTAACAGCTAGTAAACTGGCTGAGATTCCTGGGAGTTGTAGGCCAAAACACCTGGGGACCCACAGGTTGAGAACCACTGCCTTAGAGAAAAGCCACAATCTCTGATGGCCCTAGGTACATCCCCTGCCCTCCAAGGTGGGGGTGTCTCCACATTACAGATTATCTGTAGCCCTTAGATGTTACACCCAAGGCTTTCAGAGATGAAACAAATACATTTTAAACTACAGAATACCCTTTGTAGCTCTGAAACAAATTTACAAAGCTGTTGGAAGCAGGCATAGTATGCATGCCCATTTTAAATTAAGTCAAGGGACACCTAAGCCCACCCACAACTGTGGTGCCCCGTTATACTCCCTTGTCTGCCTACTCCATTCTCTCAAACAAATTGCAAGATAGTAGGAGGGCAAAACTTTAACGCTGTTTTTGAAACTACCTACTTTGTTATTCAAGCTTTATCTCCTCCAACTCTATGAACTTGTTAGGGAGGTGTGTCACCTTGTGACTGGAGATTATAATTCAAGCATCAAGTGCACAAACTCATTTTAATTAATTAAAATGAAAAATAAACCATTAATTATCCACATATGCACATCTAAGCTCCCCCCCCCCCCCCAATTTTAGGCATCTTGGTTTATAGCCTTGCAGCAATGCCTCTGAAAGGCAGATATATATGCATTCCCCTTTATTATTATAGATTCCTGAAACTTCTGCAAGATTTACTTCTCCAACAAGCCTCAGCAAAGCTGTAAACTATCAGAGTTTTCTGGGTGCTGCTACACACCAGGAAATGTTGAAACGTTTTGTTATTAAGCTACATAATAGCCTCAAGGGGAGAGAAAATGGGAAAGAAATACTTTTGAAACTTAAAACAGTATGCGTGCGTGCGTGTGTATGGCAGATATCACAGGAAAGATAATCAATCCTTCAAAAGTAAGGACATAAACAAGCAAGGACTCTTTCTACCGTTTCTAATGGCAATTCTCCACTGCTTTCTTTCCTTCCTGAGGCTGCTGATGTGTTGTTGGTTGAAGTGAGCAAAAGAGTTATACAGTATCTGAGAAGAAGCAGGGGGACTTATGGCAAAAGAGGAACCCCACAGAGAATGATAATTTAATTTATGGTCAGGCAGTAACTCCACAGAGAATGGAAAACTAATTTTCTGCAACACAAATCATGTGCCTTTATGAATCATAGTCATTGGCCTCACAGAACATTTTTGGGGAAATATATAGAAGGCTAATAGAAATAGTGGTGTGCTGGCATGTTGATACAAGATTTCTTGTTGCAGAAGTCCTGCTACATATCCTACCGGCTTGGGGGTACAGATGTTGTTCTTTGAGAAGGAGTTTTTGCCACACTTTTGTAGTTGCACTTTCAAGATTTGCAAAGCACATGTCATGTCCTCACTCCAGAATGTTTGGGGAATTTATTTTCTCCTCCATGTCTTACTGGGCAGCTATGGAAACATTGTTTTTGTTGGCTCAGCAGGCTTGAGCCTCCACCCCAATCCACCTGTTCACTTTATCCATCCTTCTTTCAGTTTGTTTTAGAGCAACAACATGGGCAAACAGCATAACAAGAATGGAAAATAAAAAGGCTTAGGCAAGTATGTGTCAGGGGCTTTGTCATGACCTGGTTTTTTTATCAGCTCAGTTCATATTGAACATGGAGGCAATAGTTGCATATCACACAGCAGAGTACTACCATAGTTGCGATCCACAATAGCTGTCTCAATACCTCTGAACTGACTTCAAGGTGATGCAGAAGATAACTCTAAACCAGCATGGGCAGCACCATTGTCAAGACCCCATGGTTCCCTTCCAATAACCAAACACAAAGCATGTATCTTTACAAGATACCGTATATTCCGGCATATGAGACGACTGGGCGTATAACACGACCCCCAATTTTTTCAGTTAAAATATAGAGTTTGGGATATACTCGCCGTATAAGACCACCCCTCTTCCAATGCACACTAAATAAAAAAATTAAAAATCAGATTTGAATTCAAGATGGTAATTTTAATTCAAATGCTTATGACATGCAGGTTCCCATGAGAGGGACATTGTACCTTACATTGTACATTACAGTTGCTCTTTCTCCCTTGAATTTCATTTATACTCTGGGTCCTTTACATCATGCTGGCAATAAGTTAAAATAAACTGTTGCATGAAATAATTCTCATTTAAAGCAATTATAAAAACCAGCCAAGGTAAAGTGTCATATCAGTTCCCTTTTGCCTTTTCTCAGGCTTCTCCTATTGACACAGCCTAAAACAGCATTGGCCTTTTTAGCTGCAGCATCATACTACTGGCTCATGTTCGACAAAGATTCCTTTCACAGAATCCTAAAGTTGGGAGGGACCTCTAAAGGCCATTTAGTCCAACCCCCTTCATTCTGCCTTCTTGCGGGGAAAGCACAATCAAAGCACTCTCGACAAATGGCTATCTAGTCTTATTAATATTAATAATGGCGTTGGAAGGGAGCTCTAAAGGCCATCTAGTCCAACCCCCTTCATTCTACCTTCATACAGGGAAAGCACACTCAAAGCAGCCCTGACAGATGGCCATCCAGCCTCAATAACAACAACAATAACATTAATACTAATAAAAGTTGGAAGATATCCTTTAGGCCAGTGGTTCTCAACCTTTCTAATGCCGTGACCCTTAAATAAAGTTCCTCATGTTGTTGTGACCCCCAACCACATTTTCGTTGCTATTTCATAACAGTAATTTTGCTACTGTTATGAAATGTAATGTAAATGTCTGATATGAAGGATGTATTTTCATTGTTACAAATTGAACATAATTAAAGCATAGTGATTAATCACAAAAACAATATGTTTGGGGGAGTGTGGGCAACGGATGATGGGATGTGAAGTACCTTCAACCGATGCAGCTCTGACTTCCAGAGACCACTGAGACACCCCTCCCCCCCCCCCGAAATACAGACCAGGACCAAACTTGGCACACAGAACCCTAATGACCAATAGAAAAATACTGGAGGGGGTTGGGAGGAATTGATAGTGAATTATGGGAGAGGTAGTTCACCTACATCCAGAGAGCACTGTGAACCAAAATTACTATGGATCTGGACAGAACTTGGCACAAATACTCAGTATGCCCAAATCTGAAGACTGGTGGAGTTTGGGGGAAATAGACCTTGGCGTTTGGGAGTTGTTGGGATGTATAGTTCCCCAGCCATCAAAGAGCATTCTGAACTCCAGCAATTAAATTGGACCAAACTTGGCCTGCAGGACTCTCATGACCAACAGAAAACACTGGAGAGATTTTGGGAAAATAGATCTTGGCCTTTGGGACTTGGGGTGTTTAGTTCCCCAGCCATCAAAGAGCATTCTGAAATCCAACCACAATTAAATTGGACCAAACTTGAGTTGTGTGGAAGGGGACTGGGTTATCTGAGGCCCCTTCCATACAGCTGCATAAAATACACATTGAAGTGGATTATCTGGCTGTGTGGACTCAGAAATCCAGTTCAAAGCAGATAATGTGGGATTTCATTCAGCTGTGTGGAAAGGGACTGGGTTATCTGGGGCTCCATCCATACAGCTGCATAAAATACACACTGAAGTGGATTATCTGGCTGTGTGGACACAGATAATCCAGTTCAAAGCAGACAATGTGGGATTTCATTCAGCTGTGTGGAAGGGGACTGGGTTATCTGGGTCCCTGTTCCTTCGCTCTTTCGCTTGCCTTGCAACCTCTTCTCTTCCCTTCTCTTCGCCGATGGCCATTGGCGAGAGAGCGGGGCGGGCGAGGAGGGCTTACACAACGCCAGGCCTCGCACGGAGGCCTCCTCGCCTACCTTGCACCCTCGCTATCGGCGAAGGGCCAGACGCTCCATTGGCCTCAATTGGGTCCAGGAAGGAGAGAGGAAGCGGCCCTCCGGCCTCCTTCCTCATGCTGCCTCTTTCCTCACTGGGCCCAGCTGGGGCCCAACGGAGCGTCTGGCCCACGCCGCGCTGCTGCAGGAGCCTGTAGACATGCTGGAAGCCTCTCCAGAAGCAGCAGGGGTGAGCGCGCTCACCAGCGCAGGTCTCCCTCCTCCGTCCTCTCCCCGCAGATGCCTTCCTCGGCAGGCGCACACGGGATGAGAGAGAGGGAAAGGTGTGCACCAGCTGCGGAAGACAGCGCAGGCCTCCGCTGGGTGCATCTTTCCCTCCTCTCCCATCCCGTGTGCACCTCCACCGCCGAGGAAGGCATCTGCGGGGCGAGGACAGAGGAGGGAAAGGTGCCAGACGCTCCGTTGGGCCCCAGCTGGGCCCAGTGAGGAAAGAGGCAGCGTGAGGAAGGAGGTCGGAGGGCAGGCCGCTGCGGGCGGATGTTCTCCTCCGCTGCCTCGGCTCCACTGCCATTCGTCATCTAATATGTCCGGAAGACAAGACGACCCCCAAGTTTTCAAAGGATTTTAAAGGTTTAAAAAGTCGTCTATTACCCCGGTTTTTACGGTACATGGAAAACAGTCATGTCCCAAAGAGAGCTTTCTTACCACTCAAAAAAACAGTTTTTCTTTTACATAGTGTTCTTGATTCAGACCATATGGAAAGAAATTGATCAATAGGCACTGTTTTCGGTGGTGCAGCATTTGGCTTGCCACATGACATGTTAGACCACACCATAAACACTTTGTTTACTTCACAGGGAGCAGAGGAGTAGACAGAAATTTCAGGAAGGGAGAGAAAGCAATAGACAGCCATCCAAGAAAAAAGAAAAATGGGAAGTTTAAGAAAGCTGGAGACTAGAACACACACTTCCTTCTCTTGATGACCAAGTGAGACCTCAAAGGAGGGGCTAGTATAAGACTTTAACCTATGAGTGAAGTAACTCCCAGTCTTGTTAAACAGACAGTCACTGAGGGCTTCCTTTGTTCTTCTTGTTATTCCCTGCCCTCTGGTGGGAACTGTTAGGAGTGCAGTAACTCCAGTCACCTTACTGATATAGATGCTTATCCCATCATCTTCTCCAGATATCTCGTGTGAGCTATACTGACACATTCACCATTAGCAAAAAAATAAAAAATAAATCCATGAACAAATGCAGGTTGAGAGGATTACATACTTCTTATCAAACTAGTTACCTGTTTGCTTTTTGTTTGGATTGGGTTTGGTGGGGGCAGTTAGAAAGCTGGAAAAGACTCCAAGGATCATCCAGTCCAACCTCCTGCAATGCAGGAACACAGAATCAAATATTTCCAGACAGATGGACATCCAGCTTCTGTTTAAACCTCTATAAACAGCTCTTACCATCAAGAAGTTCTTCGAAATAATTAGATAAAATCTCTTTCCCTGCAGTTTGAACCCACTGCGCTATGTTTTAGTCTCCAGAGCAGCAGAAAACAAGCCTGTTCTCTCCTCAATGTGACCTTCTTTCAGATCATATCCACTTTCAACCTCCTCTTCTCTAAACTTAACATACACAGCTTCCTAAGCTACTCCTTGTAGGGCTTGGCCTCCAAACCTTAGATCATTTTGTCCAACCTTCTCTAGACATATTCCAGCTTGTCAAGAACATTCTTGAGTTGTGGTGCCCAGAACTGGACAACATATTCCAGGGGAGAGCTGACCAAAGCAGATCACAGAAGAGTACTATTCGACCTAGATATTATACTCCTATTGATGCAGCCTAGGATTGATGAGCTGTGTTGACTTCCTCTCCAATAAAACCACTGGACAAAAAATAGCTAGAAAAGGGGGGGAAATGGAAGGAAAAGAGGAAATCTGTATTTGAAAGCATCACTGTATCCTTTGAGGAGAACAAACAGTAAGAAAGTTAGAAGTGTGCTGGATTTTTGCAAGATGTACCTTTGCTCCACTTATTTTATATCAAGGAAAAGGTGTGCAAAAGGATCTTAAATTAACAGGCTGGGAAAGAAATGTGCCAGTCTCACCACCCATTGTCATCTCTTTCAACATGTGAAAGTTTTGAACCATCGAACTTCAACTATGCATGGAGGGTCTCTGCATGAGCCAAAACATGGATTTTCTGTTTTTCTGACTTGTAGAATTATAGAGTTGCAAGGTACCACAAAGGTTATCTCCAGCCCTGCAAGAATATACACCCGAAGCACTTCTGAAATATGGCCATGCAACTCCTTTGTAAAGACCTCCAAAGATAAGAAGTCTATGACCCTCCAAGGCAATCTATTCCACTGTGTAACAGCTCTTAACTTCCAGGCAGTTCTTCTTAATGTTTTGGTACAATTTCTTTTCTTGTAATTGGGATCCATTGGTATGTGTTCTGATGTCGGAAGAAGGAGAAAATGGGCTTTCTTCGTCTTCTATATGACATCCCTTCAGGATATCATATCATCTATCCTTTCCAAGCTGAACACACATAAACAATTTCTATAATCAAATAGGAGGCAACAGCATTTCCTGAGTTGTGATAGGTTGATCAGTTTGAAGTTTGTTAACAGAGGCTACAGTCCTATGCCTAACACTTTCCACAAATGTATGTTTATCCTCCTGACAATATAAAGGCCTTGCTTTATACAGTGGAGTATTCCAGATAGGCTGTAATATCATGTATGAAACAGTGACGAAGGTTTATAAGAGTGGGACTACCTGTCTCTAAGTGGGAACATGAGAAGAAAAAACCCTGCTATTTAGTGTTTAGCCCTGAGGTGGCTATTTACAGTTAGAGGTTTTCAGTAGAAATCAGTGAATAGAAGCCCGTTTGTTTGTTTGGGAGAGATAGTAACTGATGTGTGTATGGTTACAAGGCTTTTTCATAATGTGCAGAAATCCTAGTTTGTCCCTGCTGAATTGGAACCAAGCATCATTTGTATTTTATCTCTCAGTTTATCATTCTGTAAATATAACTGTTCCTTATAAAACAAAAACGGGAGTTATTTTTACTGAGTGTCATATCACTTTAACATTTTTTCACAGTAATTGGCTGCTGTGCAAATATTGACATATGCAATGTTGTGCTTTTCAGAGAGAGCTATTTAAACAAGAACTGCATTTACAAAGAAGATAATGAAATCTGCCTAAGGTGACGAGGAAACCCAATGGTTTAAGGTACAGGCTCATGCAGAACTGAAGTGCAAAAGGAAAGAACGGGGTAGTAGGAATACGTTCAATTTATTCTCTTCATAAACCTGTAAAGGTTTTCCCTGACATTAAATCTAGTCATGTCCAACTCTGGACAGTGGTGCTCATCTCCAATTCTTAGCCAAAGATCTGGCATTGACCGTAGTCTCCTCCAAGGCCATGTAGCTGGCATGACTGCACGGAGTGCTGTTACCTTCCCACAGAATCGGTTCCTATTTATCTCCTCACATTTGCATCTTTTTGAACTGCTAGGTTGTCAGATACCCTTAGATAGTTGCTTTTGCTGACCTAAAGTATATATTTGTGTGAGTACTTGTGCGTGTGGGGGGAGGGGGATCTACACTACCATATAATGCAGTTTGAAACTGCATTATATAGTCAACATAGACTCATTATAGACTCATATAATACAGTTTAACTGCACTGAACCATATATCTACACCGATGATATAATTGCAGTTTCAAACTGCATTATGTAGCAGTGTAGATAGGGCCAAAGAGGTGGGCGGAGAGAGCGAGCGACTATGTGTGAGAAAGGTTATTGTTATGTACTTTGACAAATTCCCAATTTCTTGAATAACCAATTAACTTATTTTAGGATTAGAAAGGAGGGCAAAAAACACATCTGTGGAAACACTATGTCCTTGAGAAAAATGCAACTGACATATGTAACCTAGGCGTCCTATGTAAATGCAGGATTCAAATATTTCATATTACAGTTTTATCATTCATGTAACCTTGAGAGCAAAGGATAAAATGAAAATAAATGGCTTGATTGCACTCGTTCCACAGGTAATTAAACCAAATAAAAAAAGAGTTCCTATTTATAAGGCAAACAGGAAAACCGCAATACAAAATGTTTACTTATTAAACAGAAACAAACAAACCATGGCCATTGGGGTGCCTGCCTACATGTCCTTCCTTAGAGGGCAGTTTCCCTGTTGAAGAACAATCTAATCCAAGTCCACAGAGGACCTCGACAGCTCTTTTATTCCCATGCCTCAGTGCTATGAAATCCTGAGATTTGTAGTTTGATGGGGCACCAGTACTCTTTGTCAAAGAAGGTTAAAGATCTTGTAATCTACAACTCCCAGTATTCCATAGCATTGAGCCATGGTAATTAATGTCAAACTGCATTAATCCACAGTGTAGATGCACCTGAGGAGAGTGAGTAGGAGAGACCTGAAATTGCCCATCATAACACCTGAGAAGAAACAGCAGCAGTCAGGTAGGTCACCTGGTCACAATTTTCCTCACTACAGTGAGGATTACCATTTGTCTGTTTAAATGGTCATTTAACACAAAATGTGTGTGTGTTACCATATGCAGACCTATGTGTCACTTTGTCCTCCCTTTTTTGGTGAAGCATTTCATGGTGCAGGATGGATATTTAAATAGCTTCCTTCAAAATTAATAAAGGCAAAATAACAATCATTTGCATGATTGTCGTTAATTTTTCTTATTTGGAGAGATTCAATACCCTTCCCTGTTCAGTTTTATACTGAGCAACACATGCTTTGCATGTTCCAATAATGCTGTGAACTTACACAAGAGTAATGGCAATTTTGGAGCCAACTTTATGAATAAAATATTCCATGGAGTTAGATGACCCTGTCTCGTATGCTGGCTTAACTCCACAGTTTCCAACACCCAAATATTGAGTAATGTAAAAGTACATTACACTTGATTAGCATAAAAAGCCTATTTTAAAAAGGGAGGGAGGGGGGAAAGAAATCTGGTTCATCACTTCTATGACATATCACAGACCTGTCCACAAAAATGGACAGGTCAGCTGGAGAACTTTAAAAGTTGCACACTTATCCTCCATATTTTCACAAAGATATTAAACGTATACAAAGATGAGCCTCCCATTCTAGCACAAGAGAGAGGCAGACAAAAATTATTTTCTGCAGGCTCTACAAAGGAATTGAAACAAATAATAATGCACAGTGGCCACATTCTATTACTAGGTTCCAGCCATTAGCTGCATAACAAGGACTTACTTCTGTCTAGAAAACTATATCACCATTCACCACTGTTTTGTAACTCTTCAGATGATAATTACACATGGCCAAGAATGAACACTGGGATGTCTTTATATTACAAAGTTTTCAAATAGCATGGCTTGGGGTGTCTCTGGCTTTGTTCAACAAATGTATGGGAGACTGAGCCATGAGAGTAGGACAGATCATCTGAGAGTAAGAAGAGGCAGCAAAGGGATGAAGGGGCTGCTTTGAAGCCTCCAATGTGACCTGAATTCTTCAAGTTTAGTGGAGAATATTGTGCTGTGTGTAGAACTCAAACAGCAAGCATCTTGCATTTCCTGTGAGGCTTTTCACTAAAAAGGAGAAATGGGATCTCCTTGTATTCCAAAACTAGGGACCTTTCCAGAGAGGCCCTATATCCAAGAATCTGATCCCAGGTTTTCTGTTTATCCCAGATTCTCTGGCAGTGTGGATACATATAATCCAGTTTAAAACAGAAAACTTGGGATAAGATCCTGGGATATAAGGCCTGTCTGGAATGGCCCTAGATCAGGCAACATATGAAGCAGCATATGGAAGACAGTATCAGATCCACATAGGTTGCTGCATCAGTGGGACAAGATATGGACAACCTAGGGTGATATTATTATTATTATTATTATTATTATTATTATTATTATTATTATTATTTGTAACACAACAAGATGAGTCCACAGCAAACAAGAAAACAAGATCATTCTGCTGGCTGTTGTATTGGATCACACGTCGCACACTTTCCAAGTGTCTAGGACTGTGTGATGTATCGGCAAATAATGTGTGCAGATCCCAGTAAGGTGGCCTTTTGCAGATGGTAATTTTGTCAGTGCTGGTTGTATTTAAGTGCAGGCCAAGGTCTTTAGGCACTGCACCCAGTGTGCCGATCACCACTGGGACCACCTTTACTGGCTTGTACCAGAGTCTTTGCAGTTCAATCTTTAAATCCTTGTATTGTGTCAGCTTTTCCAGTTGTTTCTCTTCAATCCTGCTGTCGCCTGGGATTGCAACATCGATTATTATTATTATTATTATTATTATTATTATTATGTTTGTACAAAACATTTTCTCTCCACAAAGAAGACACAAAGTGGGAGGTACATTGCCTCTATAGAAGTAATGTAGTTTGACTTTACCTGCTATGGCTCAATGCTATAGAATTCTGGGAGCTATAGTTTGGTGAGGTATCAGCACTCTAGCAAAGAAAGCTAAATACCTTGTAAAATAACTGAACCATGTAAGTCAAAGTGGTGTCAAAGTTCATTAATTCTGCAGTGTAGATGCACCTCTAGTGAGTTGAAAAGCTGGTGGGTATCTTAATTAAGTCTCAGGAAAAATGTTGTTCTACTGTCTCCCACCTCTACTCTTCTATTCTTCTCAGGAAGATCATATAAATATAAATTTTCAAAGACTTCTACAGACATCAGCACATTTAGCCTCCAACCACTCCAGTGAAGCTGCAATTATGATAATCAGGCAGAGGCATCATGTCATCAATATGCATTTGGAGGCTGAGCATGAATAAGATATAATTAACTGAAGATGTAATTAAAGCTCCTCTCCCTTAGAGGTAGAGAGGTAAATATAATCACAACCTAAGCATAAATTAATAAAGCAACTGTCTTTTACTCAAAATTATACAACTGCAAACATTAATATAGAGCACAGAAAAAGAGACAGTGATTGAAGCCTAATAGGGATTTTCCAAATGATATTGTCAGTCATTAATTTATTGTTTATACTATGTCTATATTAACCCAACAGTCATTCCTTACCTGAATGTAAAGCTGAAATAATCCTTGTTATATGTGAATGCAATTTTAAATAAAAGACACCATTTTACTACACCATTATATATGATGGGGATTGAACATCCATGGATTTCGATGTCTATGGGGGCTCCAAGGGTACTTACTTACTTAGGCGATCCCTCATTGGCCGAGTAGGATAACTGTGGAGCCCTCTTCTTGATCTACATCTTCTTCCGCAGTGAGGGCATTGGTTTCCAGGTGGAAGGCAGTCTCGGTCGGGGTTGGCTTTACGCACCTTCTTCTTGGCACGTTTCTCTCTTTCACCCTTTATTTGTGCCTCTTCAAATTCTGCAACACTGCTTGTCACACTGACCTCCTGTAGTGAGGATTGGCCAGTGACTGCTGGAAGAGCACTTTGGTTTTCTCGATGTTCAATGACAGGCCGAGCTTCTCGTATGCTTCTGCAAAGGTGTTTAGAGTGGCTTGTAGATCTTCTTCTGAATGTGCACAGACGACATTGTCATCAGCGTACTGGAGTTCTATAACAGATGTTGTTGTAACCTTGGTTTTTGGCTTTCAGTCTCCTGAGGTTAAATAGCTTGCCATCTGTCCGATAGATGATTTCCACTCTGGTGGGAAGCTTCCCATCAACAAATGAAGTATCATAGTGATGAAGATGGAGAATAAAGTCGGGGCAATAACACATCCCTGTTTGACACATGATTCCACCTTAAATGGGTCACCTTGGGAACCATTGCTGTCCAAAACTGTTGCCATCATGTCAAGAGTACACAGTATTTCGAAGTGAGAGAAGGCCTTACAGTTTTAGCTGTTCTACAATACTTCTGTGAAGCAGACCAAATTGATAGTATCAAGCACAAGTGGATCTTCTAAAACTGCTTCTTAAACTATGGGTCATGATCCTAAATGGGATCCCCTTAGCTCAGTGTTGGGGTTCCAAAAACGAATCAGCTGTACTTCATAATTAGCTTATTTAGCAGGGCTTGCAAATTCTGATGGTTCCACTAATACATCATTCAAAATAGTTTTACACACTTTCCCAATAGCACTGCATACACATTCTTGCTTTCAAAACAGAAACCAAAAAAACTCCTACTACCATCCATACCTCTGTAAATCTTCATTTTGACACATGTAGCATTTTCATTCCTTGACTATTTCAGCATTCCAAAGAATTTCTCTCATTTTAAACAAATTCTGAGTGTTATGTGCCTGATCTAGCTTTGCAATCATCTTTGGAAAGCCTGCACTTTGTTAAAACTGATTCTGTCATAAGTCGTAACTTGTTGATACTAGCAAGACTATCATCAGGGGTAAAAAAGGAGAAAGATAATAGTGATAACTCAGGTGCTTCTAGAAGAGAAGAACAATCAGATAAGTTCAGACATTTTCAGAATGGTGATGACATAAAATCCCTTGGACACTTTTTCTCTAGGTTCCTAATCTTTGAGCACTGTTGATAGAATACTTACCATATAGTTCAGTTGTATTGACAAGCAAGCAAGTCTATACTGATAAACTATGTTTTAAAACAATTGAAATACTTACACAAGGAAACAGATATAAGCACAGATTTTAAGCACAGAGCTAATGTGGTATGACTCAGCCTACTGTAGCAGTTTGAGTGTTAGAATACAACTCTGGAGACCAGGGTTCAAATCCCCACTCAGCCATGGAAACCCATTGAATAATCTTGGGCAAGCCCCATGCTATCAGCCTTGATGGAAGTCAAAGGGCACCGCTCTCAAAAAATACCCTCAAATCTTGCCAAGAAAATCCAATGTTAGGATCATTGTAAATGGATACATAGCAGCATAACTCATGGTGGCACAGAGGGTTAAACCACTAAGCAGCAGAACTTGCTGACTGGAAGGTCAGCGGTTCAAATCCACAGGATGGGGTGAGCTCCAGTTGTTAGCCCCAGCTTCTGGCAACCTAGTAGTTCAAAAACATGCAAATATGAGTATATTAATAGGTACTGCTTTGATGGGAAGGTAACGGTGCTCCATGCAGTCATGCCGGCCACATGACCTAGGAGGCATCTACGGACAATGTCAGCTCTTCAGCTTAGAAATGGAGATGAGCACCACCCTCAAGAGTCGGACTCAACAAGACTTAATGTCAAGGGGAAACCTTTACCTTTTTACATAACAATGAGTGAGATGTAGTGGTTTGAGTCTTGGGGATTGTTGTCTGAGCCTCTGAGTTATTTCTGACTTACAATGACTATTTAGTGAATTTATCATGAAGTTTTCTTGCCAAGATTTGTCCAGAGTGGAGTTGCCTTTTCCTTCTTCTGTGGCTGAGAAAGTATGACTTTCCCACAGTCACTTAATGGGTTTCTATGGTTAAGCAGAGACTCTAGAAGTCGAGTGTCCACATCCCTACTTGACCACAGAAACTATGGACATCTTGGGCAAACCTCTTCAGTATAAATCACTGTAAGTTGGGGTCAACTTTGAGGCACCCAACAACAACAAATTTTGAAATACTACATACACAATTTTAAATTATATTATCTTATTGGAATGGTATCCAAAGGGATAACAGGAAAGGTGCAGTCTGGAAGCCAAAAGAGGTTGTTTTAGAGTCATAAATATGACATGTAACATGTGTCCAAAAACTGTAGAAACTTATAACCTTAAAGCCAGATTCAGACTGTTTTTGCAGCCCTTAACACTTCCATACGCTACAGACCACCCCCCCCCCAAAAAAAAAAAAAAAACCCTGCTGCTCTGGCCTGCAACAAAGGCCAGATTATCTTTCTTGGAAGCTTCCAGGAGGATTTAATTTTTGAATAGGTTCTAATCTCTCCTCCTGCACAGTTTAACATCCACGCACATCTGTTTTTCAAAAAGGACAGTGGACTTTTACCTGGGTTTTTTTCTTTCTTTTCTTTTCTCCTTTTTTTGCATTTTCTCACCCACTGGAGTTGTCTACCCCCGCTTAAAGCAGATCCAAGAGAATGATGTGGCCAATTAACATGTCATGAACATTAACATGAACATTTTAGCATCTGCATGGCTGAGTGAATAACTGGACATGGCAACAAGATTTTTAAAACAGGTTTAATCGTTCTTCCTCCAACCAAGTCCTTCAGAGTATTCTTTTCCATGTTATAATAACCAATAAAAGTAGGAGCAGTATACTTAGCCTTCTGTTTCCACAGATTTTCCATGCACGGATCCCACCATCCACTACTTGAAAAAAAAAATCTCAAAAAAAATAAACCTTGATTTTGCCATTTTAGTTAAGGGACACCATTTTACTATAACATTGTGTATAATAGGACTTATGCAGCCACAGATTTTGGTATCCATGGAGGGTCCTGAAAACAAGCCTCAGCAGACACAAGAGCCCAGTATAATTTCTAAAATAACAGCAGCAGCAGCAGCAGCAGCAGCAACTCTATTCTTGTATCCCACCACCATCTCCCAAAGGGACTTGGGGCAGCTTACAAATGGCACAAAGTGCTAAAAAACAAAACAAAAAATGAAGCACAATATAAAATACAATAAAATAAAAGACATATGCCTATAAAAACATCAACTCAGACTCAATAAAACTGAGGTCATCAACCAATGGCGGAAGCTGCTGTAAACATGGCCAAGCTGTAAACAATAGGAATGGGATAAGTGCAAACTGCAGCAATGGATATAGGGCATGGGATAAAGTGCAAAGATGCATGAGTGCTGCGCAGAACAACTAGGAACTAAACATTCTCAAACGTTTGTTTGAATAGCCATGTCTTCAAGTCCTTACAAAAGGAGGACAGAAGTTACTACGCTGGCATGGGACACCAACCAAGAAAGCCTGGTTCTTTTGGGCAGGGTATGGGGACTTCAGAGCAGATTTCTTTAACCCGCTTCGTCGTGAATTTAAGCCCTGTCTGGAATTGGCCACAATCAATCTGCTCTGAGTTTTAGTCTGAACCATCCAAGGTACTGAACCTTTCCCCCCAATTGGCTTGTTATGTCATTAAATGTGTGGAGTAAAAGCCATAGTAGTTTCACAAGCTCACTGAAATTGTAACTACTCCCTCCACCAAGTGTTCTTTATTAACTTGACAAGAATGCTGAGCAAGCTAAGCTTTACATTTTCCACAGTGTTTACAGTTAGCATTTTCATAATTAATTGCTTTGGTTTGTGTCGTACTGTAGTGGTCAGAGCACTAGGTTACAACTCTGATGGCCAGGATTCACACCATTGAAACCCAATGGGTGACTTTAGGCAAGCCACATTCTCTCAGCCTCGTAAGAAGCCAAAAGCAAACAATTTCTGAACAAATTCTGCCAAGAAATCACCATGACAGGATCAAACGAGAGTCATTATAAGTCAGAAATTACTGAGAAACATACAATAGCAAAACAACAAAAATGTCTAAATGAAACTCCACCTCCCATATGTTATTACCCTCTTTTTATCTCATTTGCTTCTCCCAGAGTTCACAATATACTTTACCTAAGAATCATCTAGTTCTACTGCCATCTTTGATTACCTGATGGTTAAAGCTTCTTTGTAGACTAAGGACTCAAATTCCATCCTATCATTCAATATCAACAGTTGTGTAAAATTGGATGAAAAGTGAACCGAACAAGGCCAGGAGGGAACGTCTACAGAATAATGATCAGAAAGGAAATGGAAATGGCCTCCACCTCACAAGAAATAATATGTATTCCTCATTTTTAGACTTAAACATTGGTGCCATCAATGGAAGGGAAAGTTCCATTGCACCAATGGAAGAGTCTTATAGTATAATGCTGGGTTTAGCCCATTGCTATTTCATTATAATTAATTTAATTTAACTTATATCACTATATCACTATATTCTATCAGTCTCTGTTACATAGTGAGCCCAGCAGATTATGAATTACTTGTGCAGGATTTATATTTATTTCTAGTTTTATTGTTCATAGCAGTTTAAAGATGTACACCATCTCCTTTATTGTGTATTATAAAAAGTTAAGCACCCAATATTCTTGGTATCCCTCAGGTGTTGTTCAAGATAAAGTTCAGATCTATGTATCCTAGTGCTTTTACTGTACTGGTGATGTGCGAATAAGACATGACATCTATGTCATAGACACATATACTTGAAACTAATTCCCATTGAGTTAAACACAGTAGAATTCTACCTAGGTGTGCTTCAGAGCATGACAATTCCTTCAGTTTAGGAATATTCTGTGAAACCTTATAGTGTCATGTAAAAAACTTTCCGTGTTATTATTTTCCCTTCTGCACAGCCTGTCTCATACTGCTTGTCCCTCGTATGGCTTGTCTTCCTGAACCACCAAGCTAATTTTTCACTTTTATATGTGCCCATTTTTCCTTGACAACCACTTTCTCTCTACCTGGTTTTACTAGAATGAACTTGTCATGGAACCATTTGGCCATTTTTCATATTTTGTTCATAGGAATAACACTTTTGACTGGCCTTCAAGCTATTAAAGTTTCCAATCCCTGCTTACTCATCAAAACATTTTCTTTCCTTAGTAATGCAATCAGTGATGCCAATCATAATGAATGAATATCCTTGAGGGCAAAGCAAGAAGAATAACAACAAAAGAGCATAAATCCAAGGATAAGATTTACTTTTTGAAAATCTCTATGCCTGACATGGAAGCAAATATCCACCAATTCATTATGCATAAGCTAATGGGTAGAGTGTAGTGGGCTTACCATACAATTTGTTTTTCAAGAAATGTACCTTGTTTAGTACTACTGAACAGCAATACTGAATAAAGAATTTTTTCTTGAAATCAGGACCAAGTGACAAGCCTACATTAGTGTGTGAGGAAAACCTTGGTGTTTCAGAGAGATTGAATGAGGGTTGTATATTTCAGTGTTCCCTAAATTCTACTTTTTTATGCTTGCTGCAGTGCAAGAGATAGGGATGGATGTTCTTTTGCTAGTTTTGATCCCACTAAAATGAACAGGAGGGAAAAGAACTACATGAGCTTCACACAGGATTAGTTAAAGAAATCAATCTGTGTCTATGCAAGGGAGCATGGAGGTTCAGAGTGTGGTGGAACAAATATTTCCTATAGAATATATTTAAATGACCCTGACTCCCAACAAACAAAGCACTAATGGGACTGCTATACCTTCAGCCTTTTCTGCTTGCCAATAGACCTGGAGTATACAAGGCTGGACCACAGCCACCCCATCCTAATATTCTGCAGGGGTGAGAACTGCTTCAAAAACACACCTTGAGTCCATTTGATCTAGCACTTTGATATAATAAGATAAAGATTTCCCCTTGACATTAACTTTAGTTGTATCCAACTCGGGGGCGTGGTACTCATCTAAGCCAAAGAGCTGGTGTTCTCTGTTGAGTTCTCCAAAGTCATGTGGCCAACATGACTGCATGGAGTTCTGTTGCCTTCCCGCCAGAGTGGAACCTATTAATCTACTC
This sequence comes from Anolis sagrei, assembly GCF_037176765.1. Taxonomy (NCBI): domain Eukaryota; kingdom Metazoa; phylum Chordata; class Lepidosauria; order Squamata; family Anolidae; genus Anolis; species Anolis sagrei. The sequence goes on along the minus strand of NC_090021.1, from coordinate 214,576,742 downwards.
ACATTTGCATGTTTTCGAACTGCTAGGTTGGAAGAAGCTAGGGCTAGCAATAGGAGCTCATCCCATCTGTGGATTCGAACCTCTGACCTTCCGATCAGCAAGTTCTGCAGCTTTGCAGTTTAACTCGCTGCGCCACCACGACCCTCTGTAATATAATGAGGTGCAACTAAACTTTGCTGATACCAAAACAACTTCAGCTATTGGTTGATATTTATATTGGTACCATAGGGACGGGTATAATACAATATAATTGAAAAAATGTCTTTTTATATATTAATATTTTTTACTTAAAAATTACTTTTTGTCATCTGCTCTATGTTGTTTTTTCACTGCTGGGAGTTTGCTTTTAATTCTCCTTCTGCTTTTATATTGCATTGTTTTATTGGCCCTGTGTTAATCTTTTGTTTTAATGTGTTTTATGTACTGACCTCGGTTTTTTTGTAAACCTCTAGGAAACTTGTTGAAATGTGGGGTATAAATCAGGTAAATAAATCTTTGTAGGGAAGTCCTGAATCTCTATTGCACTAAGAGCTACTTCTCATCAACTCTTGTTTATCCCTTAGCTGTTATTTTAACTACCACCACACTTGAGCGTATAAGTAATCAGTCTGATTAGGACAATATATTTTTCCGTGAACTTACTGCACTCTTCTTCAACCTTCAAGTGCTCCAAATGTTCAAGTGCCTGCTATTATATTCATCCATAAGAGGGGGGAAAATGAAATTCCCTCACCCCTTTCTAGCTAGTTGTTGATTGTTTGCACTGTGTGCTCATGCAAATAAAGTATCAAACAAAACATAGTAGTTGAGACAATAACACTGCAGATCCCAGACAGAAATGGCACCAATGGTGTCATCAAATGCTGGTATACTGCTGAAGTAGGTCAATATAATTCTAGCTAAACTTAGTCAAAAGTTGGGGAGCTCAAAGCTGTGGGGTGGTGTCAGCCACACAAGGGCTGCAAATCAAGAGCTTCCAAAGTGCATGAAAATATCATGGATTCAAGCGTGATTACATCATCCTGGGAGCCTTTTGGTTTCCCTTGTCTTGCTGTGGTTATAAAAAGCTCTGTTCCAAGTCCAGCCTTTGCCTGAACAACAGCCAGCCTTGGTTGCCAAAGGTAACATAGGAGAATTTTCTCAATTGTCAGATGAATTCCCAATCTTCTGGATTGGAGATTAGTTCTACTTAGCAGCAGTTGTTTCTGTCTACTATTCTGTCTATTATAAATCAAAGTTTTATTTATTTATTTATAATTCAAACTTATATGCCGCCACTCCCCTGGGGCTCGGAGCAGCTTACAAGAACAGGCTAAAATCTAACACAATTTAAAAACAATTTAAAAACAATTTAAAACAACAATGTCAGAGATCAAAGGCCTGTCGAAACAGATATGTCTTACATGCCCTGCGGAAAGCTGATAGGTCTCGCAAGGCATGGACTTCAGGTGGCAGAGTATTCCAGAGTGATGGTGCCACTGCTGTAAAGGCTCTGCGTCTGGTTGCTGTTAGATGCAAGGAATTTAGACACCGGGAATTTCCAATAGATCTTGGTCCTCAGAAGTTGAATTTGACACAAGGGAAATGAAGGAAATATCCACCAATTCATTATGCATAAGCTAATGGGTAGAGTCCAGTATACAATTCGGATTTCAAGAAATGTACCTTGTTTAGTACTACTGAATGACAATACTGAATAAAGAATTATTCAAGGGCAGCTGGAATCTCCCATGTCAGTGAGATGTTGAATCTGTTCTGGGTTTTACTCTGAAGTTCAAAGGAGCTATCTATGGGCATTCCAGACAGGCCCTATATCCCAGGATCTGATCCCAGGTTTTCTGTTCATCCCAAATTATTTGGAAGAGCAGACTCATATAATCCAATATAAAGCAGAAAACCTGGGATCAGTTCCTGGTATAGAATGAGTGTCTTGAAGGGCACTAAAATACTGAACTTATTTGAGGGATAAGAATCAGATAGCTCCTTTAAACATCAGATCAAATCCCAGAGAGAATTCAGTTTCTTATTGATATGGTATAGACGGGCAGCTCAACCCATGACGCAAAGTAAGCATTTGCAGTATAGTTGATTTTGCCCAGGGGTGCTCTTGAGGCACTGTTGTGGGAAAATAGACCTTGACATATGTGAGCTGTAGTTACTGGGATGTATAGTTCACCTAAAAGAGCATTCTGAACTCCACCAATGATGGAATTGAACCAAATATTGCACACAGAACTCCCATGATGAACAGAAAATATATATCAATGATTGGTTGGGGGGGGGGGGGGGTCGCCAAAATACTGTTTGCTTACCATTGAAAATTACCTAGGGGTGCCTCTGGGTATAGATCTATACTCAGGATTAATTCAGTTTGACACCACTTTAACTGCTATGGCTCAATCAAGTGGAGTCCTGGAGTTGTGAGGCACCAGCACTCTTTGGCAGAGAAAGCTAAAAACCTTGTAAAAACTTTAATAACTCTATAGCATTGAGCCATGGCACTTAAAGTGGTGTCAATTCTACAATATTCCAATGGAAGCTATCAAACAACACTATTAATGACTTATCTTCTGAGTCAGAAATGATTGTATTTATTCATTAATTCATTCACTTCATGCCCAACCATTATCTACTAAGAGACTCAAGTTACAATAATTAAAAATGCAAACTTTACCAAAATGCTCTATATTGGTTAATGCATGTTGGGGTACAGGGTGAGGGAATTGTATGATTTCTAAGGTTGCTGAAGTCAAAAATTCCTAGGTGTGGAAAAATGTGTACATTTTTAACAGAAGTATTGACTAAAATGTGTGGAATGAGACTTAGGCCCCTTCCACACTGCCTCCAGGTTCTGATCCCAGATTATCTGCTTATCCCAAATTATCTGCGGGACTCATATAATCCCACAAACTCATATAATCCAATTTAAAGCAGATAATATGGGATCAGGTCCTGGGATAAAGGTCAGTGTGGAAGGGGCCAGTGTTAACAGTATAATAGAATAAAGCTACTGCTTAATGAAAGCAAACAATTCCACAAATTTTCCAATATTTGCTGAGAAAGGGAGAGACAATAATATTCTTGTAAATATAGTGCTTGTTTTCTCATTCAATGGTACAAGTTCATTCTTGACTTCTGTGTCTATTATTCTTTGCTCATGGCATGGGTGGGTTTGGTACAACCAAAAATATGACTAAACTTGACATAAGGTAAATTTACAGGCTGAAACTGCAACTTTTGAATGTATATGTATTTACCACACACCTTGTCAACATGCTTCAGCGATATTCTCACACAGCCCTATATGAGATACAACCTTATGTAAGTGTGCCAGGCAATGTTTTGCTGCCCTTGGCTTTCTTGTTTTATGGAAGTGGTTTATTTACTACCTTAAATATCTGAGCTTCACCCATGCATTTTATTTATAAAACTATTTTAAAAATAAATAAACAATAAATGGGCTAAATCCAAAAGTAAATAATAGGACCTTTCCAGTTGTGCAATGGGAACTCCCCTTTCCTTGATGGCAACAGAGTTTGAATCAAAATATGGGGAGTACATATTACTTCTTGTCAGGCCCCTTCTACACAGCTGAATAAAATCCCATATTATCTGCTCTGAACTTGAATATATGGTAGTGTAGACTTAGTTAACCCAGTTCAAAGCAGATATTGTGGGATTTTTCTGCCTTGATATTCTGGGTTATATGGCAGTGTGGAAGGGCTCTCAGATGGAAGTAAATTTCATTTCCTTTCTGCTCATTGTTTTAAAGTTGTTCTCTACTGGCCATGTTCTGATCATTTTTTAAAACCCACTTTTATGCAAGCTTTGGTGTTGAATAAAGTTGAATGGCAGAATAGAACTGAATTCTTTAGTCTGCAATGAAGATCCATCAGATAATCGAAAAACTGAATGGTTCTTAGGTAAGGTGCACTGTGATCCCAGGGAAAAGCACATGAGATTAATATTTTTAAAAGAGAATGATGAAATCTAGATCTTTAATGAATATTGTATGGGGGGAAGTGCTGAGCCCTTGGAGAGAATCCTATCCCTAAAGAGATTCAGTATCTCTGATAGCTCCTTTAAAGTTAGCCAAAACCTGGAATGGATTCACCACCTTATAGGCATGGCAAACATTCCCCACCAAGCACATTCTCAGTACGAAATCTTCTAATACATTTAGTTTAAATTTCAAGGGAAAGGGTTTTGGTCTTTTACAATTGTGCTACGGAATAAAAAAAATGTAGCAGTCTCCACTGGAAACAGTAGTATGTAGGTATAATTATAGTGGTTAATATTTCCTTTCTATAAACTCTTTGGAACTGTTCTTTTCTCCAAAAGGAGAAAAAACACAGGTGCTTTGGCTTTAGGTAGGATAATAGAGTGCCATCATAATGTAGTGGTTTGAGCCATTGTAATGTAGTGGTTTTGGCCTAAGACTAAGACAGTGGGATATCGAGATTCACATCCCCACTTTGCCATGGAAATCTAATAAGTGACCTTGAACAAGTCACACAATCTTCACCCCAAAGGAGGCCAAGGGCATACCCTCCTCTGAACACATTATGACAATAATATCAAAGGGCAGGTTCACTTAGGTTCTCCATAACCCATAAATTGCCTCCCCTCCCCCCGGTAGCTCAGCAGGTTAAATCGCTGAGCTGCTGAACTTTCTGACCAAAAGGTTGGTGGTTTGAATCCAGGGAGCGGTGTGAGTTCCCACTGTTAGACCCAGCTTCTGCCAATCTAGCAGTTTGAAAACATGTAAATGTGAGTACATCAATAGGTATTGCTTCTGCAGGGAGGTAACAGCACTCCATGCAGCCATGCTGGTCACATGATTTTGAAGGTGTCTATGGACAATGCCAGCTCTTTGGCTTAGAAATGGAGAAGAGCACCACCTCCATGAGTTGGACAGAACTAGACTTAATGTCAGGGGAAACCTTTACCTTTACTTTAACCCATACATTAATTGGAATGTAAATACAACAGGAAGGCTGGCCTGGATGAGACGGCAGGCTAGGGAATGGAAGGAATCCTGGACTGCCATGTTTGGGCCATGATGTTCATACAGGATTCCCAATTGCTCCCACTGGCAATCAATATAGGTAACAATGGGCATATTAGCATGATGGGTCAGACATGATGCTCAAAAGTGTGTGCAACTGATACTCAGGCTTATCAATTTTAATATAAGGAAGACAACGAATTCATTTTGTTCCAAGCTTCTTTGCCTAGTTTCGTGATTTGAGTATCAGAGGGTGCAAATCAGAGTAGCATTTTGAAAACCACATTAAATAAATTACATAGTGGAAATATGTACTCACCATTTTTCTTTTCAAAAACAAAAAGATATTCTGACATATTGGGACATCCCAGTGTAAAAATAGTCCTCTGCTACTAGATTTATCCTAACAAGTGCACATCCCCCCTCTCCCCCAGGTGAAATATAAACCCCCTCTGAACAAATCTTGCAGAGAAAACCCCATAATACAGTTGTCTTGGGGTTGGCATAAGTCAGAAACAACAGGAAGTCACACAGTCACAACAAGAGTAGAACTGAGTAGATATTTGGGGATGAGGAATTGTAACTGATGTGCATTTGGGGCACTATTACTGCAGCAGTCCTCTCACTGACATTTTCCCCACTTATACTCATTGTGTTGCCGCTCAATGAAATTTAAAGTGAGAGGATCATTGTGGAACCACGTTTACTGCCTCAGTTGAGCTTGGGTCTGTAAAGATTTTCAAAGACTGTTCAAGACGATAGTCAGGAGACTAATGAAATCGCTATATGTTGCCTTTGGACATTGCAGAGGTAATAATCTTCAAGAACAAACTATTAAAGATACTGCATTTCATACCATAATATCTGTTGCTTTTGCAGAATGAAAATCCCGTCCAAGCTATTACCTCTAATACCAGTGATCTCTAGCTCTTGAAAAAGACAGTCTGTGGGTTTTATGTGCTGAGCTGGCCCAGTGACTAATTACATGGCACAGCATGTGGCATTGTACCATCTTCCACAGAGCTAGGTCATTGTAATTAATTGCCTGGGTAAAGTAGTTTCCAGAATGCTGTTATAAATAATAAATGCTTAAAACTGGAGTAGGTTAGTAAACTCTGGGGATGCCAGTGTTGTTACCTTCCAAAAGCTGCGCTAAATCTTCCAGATTGCTTTGCAGAAATGAGACCAGTTCTGTTCAGTGCCTAACCCATCGTCGGCAATAAATTGCTAAAAAGCAATAGCCAAAGCAATAGTATTGGTAGATTTCAGTTTGCTCCTATTAAAAGTGTTCAAAGTGACTCATTTGCTCCTGCCTTTGTACTCTAAAAGTTTATTCCTTGCAACAGTAATGTTGTGGCTTCCTGCTATGTTGCTTGCTACACAATACCCCTAGAAATGTCATCTTTAGTATGTACTTAACAGGAAAAAGTCCTTTGTCTTCAGGCTATATATATATATATATATATATATATATATATGAGAGAGAGAATAAATGTTACTATCTCAGTCATCTGAAAATTTAAGCAAAAATGTACAGGGTATAGTTTTCTAGTCCAAAATATCCCCTAAACTCAGGCAAGGAGACATTATAAGCTGTCAAGGGTGATTTATTCTGGGGGGATACCATGTACGTGTGTGTTTCTCTGTGTTCATACACACATATCCACACAAATACAGGCAGTCCACAAGTTACAAACAATAAGGTTCTGTAGGTTTGTTCTTAAGTTGAATTTGTATGTAAATAGGAATAGGTACAAGTGTAACTCCAGCCAAAAACATATGTTTTAGCTTTGGATAGCATCTGAAAGGGTTAACAATACACCCCTGTAGTGTTTATTTTGCTGTTTGTGTCCCTGTTCAGAAGATTTCACCTCACTTCTTGTCCCTGTGATAATTGGATTTTGAAAAATTTGACTTGTTGTGAAAACAAGGATTGTTGAGAAAGCTTCAGTGGAGACCCCTTTTCCCATGATATCTCTTTAAATCAACATTTCTTAACCTGGGGGTTGGGACCTCTGGGGGGTCATGAGGGGGTGTCAGAGGGGTAAGTCACTTGCAAGTTGGATGTTTGTAACTTGGGGGCTGCCTGTGCACAAATACAAATGATAGTAAAAGTAAAATATATCAATGTAATTCAGCTAGAAAATTCATCCAATCAACAATAACAACATTTAAACATGCTTACTTTAAAAAAACTTGTTTCTAGCCCAGTAGATGCTCAGATTCTGAGAACACTATACTCTTTAGCTAAAAGTTTCAAGCTGAAGAATGGCTCCCAGGGATGAGATGCCTCTTTGTATTCCTCTACTGTCCTGATTTGAAACTAGCAGGCAACTCATTGACTTCTGCTGATTGCAATGCAAATATAGGTGAAGAGGTGAGTGATCTATCATTTAAAAATATACAGCTTGAGACATTTAGGGCATTATAGTTCAAAAAATTCACCACTTTCAATTACTCTTCAAAGGCCATAGAAACCAACAAAGGTTCTGCAATCACAGTGAACCCCTTTGTAATCAAAGCTTACTGGCTTACAATGGCACTTGAGGTGACTTAAGACAAATAGTAAGTAAACATCCAGAGTATCATCACATAAGAACCGAGAACATGTATAGCCCTGGCTTGGGGGAAAACGAATGTAATGATGTCTCTTGAACAAATCCCTAAACCCAGTGCCATAACAGTGCTCCAAGGCAATGCAATTTGATCCACACAGTGGATACAGTTAGAGTTGGCCATAATTATATTTTCACTAATTTAATTGAAATCAAGAACACACTGCAAATTAAGATCACCCATCCTAGATTCATTCTAAATATGATTAAGCTGAACTCTCAGAACAGTTCTTTCTTTTCAGCAATGGTGACAAGTGACAATTCAGAGTGAGGACTGCAGTGTTTGCCTTCTCTCCACGATGTTTTGTTCTGTCTGGGATTCAGATTCCTAAAGTCTACAGTTTGTGCATAAGAGGAGTATGCAAAAGAAGCAGATTCCAGTGGTTGGCTGCAATTATTCATCATGCTGGTTTATCCCCAATTGCTCCTTAGATCTAGCCTCATTTATCATGTTTATTGGGTTGTTGAAATGCCAAGCCTTACAGAATTTCTGCACCTCTGTGTATGGAATCTATAAATTAGATACTATTTCTTCCTGAGTGACCTCATTTTAAAATACTCAGAAATTGTTTTTAATACGCAAGCCAGAGCAAGGTTAACAAAACACATTCTGGCAGCATTTTGTTTATTGCACTATAAAACATCATAAATGGAAAATCAATTCTCATTCGAACACAGGCATTCTGAAGTCATGATGTTTAAAAAGCATTTATGCAAATGCCTTGCTTCGCAGTACACCATTGGCAAGTTTGCCAGAATGTCATGTTCACAGTACAGGGCATGATTTGTGTCTTCCTCAGGCATCTGAACATTCAAAATCCCAATGTTAGAAAGAATTCCAGAATAGATGTTTCTCTTATTAGATAATGTTGGTGACTGTATACATGCTACACTCATTTTGCTCCATGTGTATTTTTGCACTTTTTTACAGTTCAAAAGAGAGGAAGGTTTAGTGTTCCTATGGTGTTTCTGGAATAAACAATGTTAAACCACTGAACAACATCATATACCCATATTAAATATATTTATGCATAGGGCCCATCTAGACAGGCCTTAAAAGCGAGACCTGTTGTGGTTTTACCAGAGGCGTCCAAACAATGACTCCGGAAAAAACTGAATTGATTCAGAACACGATTCCAATCCACACAGCTCCAGAAGCCTGAAAAAACAAGAGGGCACCCACCCCTCTCCCCAAACCCCAAAATAACCTCTAAAATATTTTTAAAACTTACCCGGCCACCATGTGCCAGGAGACTGGGGGCTGGGGTGAGGAGCCTCTGCTTTTTTATGACAGTGTAGAAGGGACCAGAGTCTTCACTGCCAGAAAATCTGTCATAAGAAGATAGTCTGGGATCCGATCCTAGAATATAGGGGCAGCGTGGAGGGGCCTAAGAGTGAAAATCATCCACATTCTGATGCTGTTGAACTGCTGCAACACCCATCAGTCCTAGCATAGCCATGTAGTTTATATATAGCCCCTAGATGCACTGATTAGTTATATAAATAATAACCCATTACTGCAAAGATGAGAAACCTGTTTTAGATCCAGGAATGAATTCAAGTTCTCTAGGGATTGCATTCTAGTGATGGAGTATGACAAAAGTCCAGTGGAACAGGAAAAAAACAACCTGTGTAATTTAGTTTATCTTGAGCAGAGGCTTTCAATCTTTCAGGAACCACCAAACAGAGATGTAGTAAGGAAGGAGATAATGCCTTGAGGCTCTTGAGTTTTAACTGGAGTTGAGAAGGAAGGTGTTGAAGCTGTTCTACATACAAAGCATGAGTTGTGTCACTGAAGTCTCTTCTATATTGCCATATAATCCAGATTATCAAAGTAGATAATCCATATTATCTGATTTGAATTGGATTATATGAAGCCCCCCTCTTCACTGCCATATAAAACCTAGATTATCTGCGTTGAACTGGATTACATGACAGTGTAGACTCATATAATCCAGTTCAAATAAAATAATGTGGATTATCTGCTTTGATAATCTGAATTTCACAGAAGCCTTTTGTCCCTGCTATAATTTAGAATTCATTCTAATGCATTTCAAGGTGTACAAGTAAAAAGAGAATATATAATGCTGAAAAAGATTTATGACTTCATTACAGTAGAGAAAGACTCCACTTAAAATCCGGTTTCTCCTTCCTGCAGAATTCTAGGGTTTGCTGTTTAGTGAGGATATTAAAGACTCCTCCCTAAACTACAAACCCCAGAATTCTGCAGGAGACAAAAACTGGATTTAAAGTGGATTCATTCTCTAGTGTGATGAGGAATTTAGACAATTTAGCAAGTGAAGTAAAAAATTAGCCAAAGCAAACAAGATAAGCAATTAGTTTTAATCATAAATAGGCCTGCCCTACAACACTTGGCTTGAGATCCAAATTCCAATTCTCTTTAGGGATTGGCCACTTGGGTTGGGTTTCATCTCAATATATTGTCAGAACTGCCTATTCCAGCAAAGGCCGTGCCCTTCAAAACTGCTTCTGAAATAACTGGAGATTATGTTCAACAGACAAGTCTTTCAGGGAGACTTTGAAGAAGCCAACAAATATACTACATAGGAGATCCATGGTGTGTGTTTGTGTGTTCTAAGCAAAATATAGATGCAGGGGTTATCCATTTCTTTAAGCACTTTTCTGGAGTAAAAATACAGTGTTGAATCATTTCTTTCCAGGATATTTTTTGGATCAAAATTGCCCTTCAACCAACCATGTTTAGAGAGGAACTCATATATGATCTTTGTGCCATTTCCCCCCTTTTCCTTGAGTGATCCTCATTATGACAGGCATAGGTTCCTGTTACAATTGCTCACAGGAAGTGGGTCGGAATGGCAGCCCCTATCAACAGAGGAACAGACCCCCATTGCTCACAGTGACTGCTGATCCATAAATGGAGAATGGGAGGCTTTCACATTACCAACTTAGGGCCTACATAGGGACAATGAATATGTAATAATCACAATTGTACAACTCTATAGTATTCATTTATAATTGCGATACAGGAGTCTTTATTTACTTAATATGTCTTTATTTACTAAATATTCTATTTTTCTCCCACTATCACATATGAAAGCAAAACATATAAAAATCCAACAGCACTTCTTTGTAAAAATTAAAAGCTCGTTCAATAAACTATCCTATTGAAACACCACTAATTTAAAACATTTTGAAAGTACTTAAAGCAATATGAATACAAATATAGCACCACTGACCTAATAAAATAACAATTTCCTGTGTTACAGAAAGTGCTACAATCTGAGAGCCCTTCTACACTGCCATATAATCCAGATTATCAAAGCAGATAATCCACATTATCTGCTTCGAATTATATTTTCTGAGTCTACACTGCCATGCAATCCAGTTCAAAGCAGATACTCTGAATTTTATACAACTGTGTAGAAGGAGTCTTAGATATAGTTTCCCACTGAACTGATCTCACTGCCCCATCTGACTGTAGCTGCATTTTTTCTAAAACAAGTGGACAGTAGATTTGAAATGTGTTCTTTCCACCTAGGTCTGGTTGAGTTTTGATTTTTCTTCCCCACATTCCTACACTACTTGTTTTTCTTTATGATTCCTGTAAAATAGTGTTGGAAGGAAGGAAAGTTGGTTGGTTGACTATTTGGTGCATCATGAATGATTGAAAAATCCCAAATTTTGTTTCTGTTTATATACATATAGATATAGATAGGGTTAAAAAAGCCAACCTGGAGAGCCAGTATAAAAAGTCTTTGATCACAACAGGGATTGATAGAAAATGCATTAGAAATGTAGTCCAGGAAGTACTACAAAGGGATGTTTTGATTGTGTATTCTGGCATAGCAGGGGGTTGGACTTGATGGCCCTTGTAGCTCAAATGTTCATTGATTTGACCATACTCAAATTTCAAGATGAAACAATCTTAACATACTGCTGTATTAAATTCTGGCATCAAAATCATGATATGCATTTCCCCCAACTGAGATATAAAATTACATTCAATGAAAGAGGGCTTGTTTGAAAAAAGCAAGAGTGTGATTTCTCAGTCCCCTTCCACACAGCTGGATAAAAGCCACATTTAACTGGATTATATGGCAGTGTGGACTCAGATAATCCAGTCCAAAGCAGGTAATGTGGATTATCTGCCTTGATATTCTGAGTTATATGGCTGTGTGGAAGGGCCTTCAATAGCCTGTGGAAATACATTCCCAGTTCTGCTGGTTTTTGGATCCTATATATGTGATAAGCAAGGAGTGCTGTGTATCCAGCATGCCCCTTCTTTGTTGACAATTTATGTCAAAGGAGTCAGTTGACACATCTTTCTGGCAGTGATTCTGTGATGATAAATCAGTAGCTGCTTATCTATACCTGGTGTTTCTCCTCCGCACCTATCCCACCTGCTACTTCTGCCTCTATGATTCTTGGCTCAGTATTGGAAACTCTAATTAGTTCCTATTAAAATATTGCTTCAAAATACCTGTGGCAATTTTTATTGGCCTTGTTTGAAATTTGGCACACTTATAATGCTCATCATATGGATCCTAGATAGGGATAGAGCCTGGGGTAAGACAACACACCTTAGCTAAAGGGGTACTCACGGACTCCTTTTCCTTTTTTTAAAGGGGCAAGAAAGATAGGATTTCTCAACTTTAAAGAAAGAATGATAAGCTGAAACAAACAGGCATAAGTTATAATCATTTTAAAGTATTTCTGGTTGAGTATTCGTTATCCAGAATTTTGATTTTCAAAAGACTCCAAAATCCAAAATTGTCCATGTGATACCTTTCTTTTTTGATGGTACAATGTACACAAACTTTCTTTCATGCACACATTATTTAAAATATAATGTAATGTATGTTTAAACAATTCCCAACTCCAAGATATCTATTATGTATATAGAAGTATTTTTAAATAAATAAGAAAAACCTGGAATCCATTACATTTCTGATCCCAAGTGTTTCAAAGAAAGGATACTCAATCTATACAATTGACAAATGAAGAGTTTATTTTGAATATGAATATCTATCTCAATATTTGATCTCCAAGTGCTTTAGATTTGTTTATTTGTCTTAACTGCTTAGATGTTAGTAGATTTCCAATATGAACTATCCTAAAGTGAATACTAAATAGTAGAGTTGTGCATGGAATTTGTTTCTCCCATTTCCTTCATTTCTTTTGTTTCTTTCTGTACTTTGGGAACACGAAACGGGAAGCCGCTCCCCCTGGTACAGGAATCAGCTTAACATGAAAGAAAGCGGGAATGGGTCCCGGCTCCTGGCCTGCTTTTTGGCATCATAGTTTAATCTTTTTCATTCATCCCCCAGCAAACAAAAAGCAAACCCTCATTTCCTGAAAACTACTCTCCTTTTCCAGGAGGTCATCACTCTTCCTTACCTGAAAGTGGGAAGCCTCCTTAAAATGCCTTGGAGAAGAGTATGTGGCTGGCTGGCATGGTGTAGCCTGGGAGAGAAAGTGCTTGCACCTGCAGCTGAGCACCTCCCAGAATTTGCCTCTTTGCCTTGGAAGGAGAGTGCATGTTGCCATGCAGGCCCAGAAAGCGCATGCCTGCCAGTTACTGCAGCCGAGCACCTCCTCTAGAGTAGAAACCGCAGGTAAGAAGAAGCCCCCTCAAAGCATGCACTGGAAAGGGGAGACTGGGTGGAAAAAACCCCTCCCATAATGGTCCAATAGAAAATGGATCTTTCAGCACCCCTGAGTGAAAATAGATAACTGACCTCCCGATTTTGGGAGCCCCCAAAAAATGGATCGGGGGTCCCATCGAAAGCCAGGACACAAAGCGGGTCAAGCTTTACCCCACATGCATAACCCTACTAAATAGTACTAGGCGATATCTATCATCTGAATACCATTCCATGTAAACAACCAAATACTTTGAAAACTGCTAGGTATCAACAAGGAAATAAGTACAGATAAAAACAAATTTAAATATTACAGATAACAATTCTGAAATTAAATATTCCCAGTGTTATTGTGGTGGTGTAATTCTCAAGTTCCCCCTCCATCAAAGCATTCAATATTGTAGGATACAACATGGAACAATGTTGTTGGTCATTCGTTCAGTTGCTTCTGACTCTTTGTGACCTCATGGACCAACCTAATGATTAGAGGTTGTGTCAAATGGATTGTTGTGTATTCGTTCAGTCCCTGACTTCATGGACCAGCCCATGCCAGAGCTCCCTCTTGGCCGTCACCACTCCCAACTCCTTCAAGGTCAAACCAGTCACTTCAAGGATACCATCCATCCATCTTGCCCTTGGTCATCTCCTCTTCCTTTTTCCTTCCATTTTCCCCAGCATAATTGTCTTCTCTAAGCTTTCGTGTCTTCTCATTATGTGTCCAAAATACTTCAACTTTGCCTCTACTATACTTCCTTTCAATGAGCAGTTGGGCTTTATTTCCTGAAGTGTGGACTGGTTGGATCTTCTGGCGGTCCAAGGCACCCTCAGAACTTTCCTCCAACACCACAGTTCAAAAGCATCTATCTTCCTTCACTCAGCCTTCCCTATGGTCCAGCTCTCACATGGAACAATATTGGGAAAATATTTGAGTGTATCTGGAAAATTCTGAGGCTAATCAGATCTTTTTATTTTATAAGACTCTACCCTTGAAGTAGATGTTCTACTCCTCTAATAGATGGAACAAATAATAAGTGGTTGCCAAATGGAGGCATATTTGATGGGACACATATTATCCCAGATGCTTCTCTTCTGTTTTTGAAATATCCTTGAGAGAGCAGCTAGTATTTGAAGTACCCTGAAGCAACTTCTGTTTTTCCTCAACCTCCCTCATAAATGTGTGGAACTCATAAATGTGGATGCCTAGCTTAGCAGCAAGTGCTTATGATTCAGACTGTTGCTTAATCTCAAATTCTTAAAAAATTATTTTGTACCCAGCAACATGAAGGAACATATAGGCACACCTACTCTTTAGGCAAGAAAAAGGACAAATGTGTTCTTCATTTGTCATCCTCCCCTTTTTCCTCAATGGTATATTCATTATATGACAGCATTATATGCACAGCTTTAAAATGCAAAGGCTCAGTCCTGCAAGCTTTATAACATACCATCTAGATTCTCTGCTACAAGAACTGCTGTTAAATGAGACCATCTATTTTCAAGATAATACCTGAAATTATTTTGCTCTCAAATCACTGAGTTTGGCGATTTTCCTAACAAATAATTGATTAAGATAGGTTATATGACATTCTGTCAATGAAGTAGTAGAGGTCTGAAGAAAATTATAAGTATCATAATTAGACATAGTATTGGGCATTATTTTATAGCCCTTATGCAGAAAATGTATGTCTCTGTTGTGCACAAATTCACATTGATTTTTGCTATTCAGTTCATGTATTTAATGCTTTCTACTTTAAGGGTCGGAATTAGGGGTGGGAGTGGGCAGGGGACATCCCTTCCTTGGACCCTTTCATGGTCCACACCTCTCCAACCCCCACTTCATGCCCAAAACCTCAATTATTCATGGTACTCCTCAAAATGGTAACTGTAAAGATCCCTTACCTTTTTCAGCCTGGATGGCAGTGCCTAGGAGAAGTCTGCCAGCTAGTTTGCAGCTTAGGTGGGCCTGGCAAAAGCAGCAGTAGCCATTTTAAATCAGGGAAGGCACCATTTTAGAGAGGGGGAGTGTCTTAGGCCCGAGTCAGCATGAGAACGGCCAGGATTGGTTTAGGAAAAGGGGCGGAGTTTAGAGAGACTTGGAGGGGAAAAGAGCCTTTTCAGAGAGAAAGAGGGTGAGTTGGAGATTAGAGTAGGGAGAGAAAGGGTGTTTTAGAAGTTTGTGCTTGAGATAGTTTAGGAGAAGGCAGTTTGTCATAGGTTTGCCAGCAAAGTCAGCTGAAGCAAACTGGAACAGCTATGAGGGGAAACATAGCTGGATTGTAGTTAGTTAGACCATAGTTTAGGGTAGCTAAGCTACAGAATTAATCCTGACAGAGATTCAGTTCCTGTTAGGTTTGCTTGTTAAGGAAGAGAAGAAAATCTCTGTATTGTAACAAAGACAGAATCATTATATGTAACTATTACGCATTTCAAGACAAAAGCCAAAATTTCTCTGTAACAGTCAAGATATTTAACAGCACTTACTTTCTTGTGTTTTTATCAATAAACTTTCATCGAGTATTCAGAATTTTAAAAGCCTGAGTCAAGTGTGCCTTTGTGGCTATAGTTCCTTAAACAGCCTCAACTGTTTTTTTTTTAAAGGAAGAAATAATAAGACACAGTGCTTGGTGGTCTTAAAAACACCTTTAATATTTTGGGCAGCTAGAGTGTTCCCTTGCATCACAGATTGGTGGCAGAGGTTGCGGGATTGATCGATTTGCGATCGATATCTTTATATTGGTGGCAGCGATGCGGGATTGATCAATAGCAATATCTTTATATTGGTTTGTAGCGGTGTGGATCGTGTAACATCTCAATCCAGCGCATTTTTAGAGAATACTGAGGTAAATTTTTGCCAAAACGTGACACTTACAAATTACCTCAGAGACAGGACATTTCTAGCGCCATTTTAAAATACATTAGACACCATGGCACCGCCTAAAGCAAAGAAGGGTACTTCTGAAGAACCAGAAAGAGAAGGGGCTACAACTGCTTCTGTAGCTGAGGAAACTGAGACCCAAGTACAAGAGAGTAGACAAGAACAAATAGCTACCTCTTTGACAATTGAAAAGCTTAGGCTAGAAATGAGATTGAGAGAACTTGAGTTTCAGGCAGAGAGAGAAAGAGAAAAGATGCAGATGGAGAGGGAAAGAATGCAAGTTGAGATAGAAAGGGAAAGAGAATGTTTAAAACATGAGGAGAGAATGGCAGAACTACAATTGAGAGAAAGAGAGAGAACTCCTAACTTAAGCCAACAGCAGGACTCTAATATGCAAAGAGTTTTAAAGAACTTTCCTCGTTATGTAAAAGGGGACTGTGTAGAGTCATTTTTGGCTAGCTTTGAATGGGTTTGCCATGATTTCGAGGTACCTGAAGCCAAAATGATGGTGTACCTGAGACCACTACTTTGTGGGGAACTTAGTGAGGTTTACGCTGACCTGAGAGAGTCAGAAAGTGCGAGTTACCGCATATTTAAAGAAAGGGTTAAGCTGAGGTTTGGCTTGACACCTGAACAAAGTAGGAAAACGTTCAGGGAGATCAAAAGAAAGCCAGGAGAAACCTTTTTACGATTGGGAAGCCGAGTAGAAAAAGCCTTAGAGAGATGGCTTGAAGGAAGTAAAACGACCACTTTTGAAGAGTTAAAGCATTTAGTTTGTATGGAACAGTTTTATCGGCTGATCCCCATACAAATGAGGTGGTTCGTTAAAGACAAGAAGATTAAACAAGTGTCAGATCTCGCGGCTTGGTTGGATGAGATGGAGCATGACTGGAATGTGAGTCATAGTTCAGGAGCCACCAAGAGACCGAGGGAATGGGTTCCAAAAGAGAAAACTGACGTGGGAAACCAAAATCCTGTCAGGAGGGACGCCATTTCAGAGATTGCCACAGGAAAAATTGTCTGTTACTTCTGCCATCAAGAGGGTCATAAGAAAATGGCTTGCCCTAAATTAAATACCCAGAAAAGGCCAATTACACCACCAAAGCCAGTTAAAGTGGTTAAACAAACATCTCCACACAAAGAAAGTCAGTCTCCACACGCACAGGAAGAGCCTGTAAAGATAATGCGAGTATGGAGTACTGAAAAAGAGACAAATGGGGATTATTTGAGGGTGATAAAAGTGAAGGGTCAAGAACTAATGGGGTTCAGAGACACTGGGTCCAAAGTATCGCTCATTAGGCCGGAGTTTGTCAAGGAAGACCAAAAACCTCCAGGCCAAAAGTACAAGTTGAGAGGAATTTATGGCCCTGTTTTTGAAGTGTCAGTGGCTGAAATCCCAATAGAATACAAGAACTTCTCTGGAAAATGGAGAATGGGACTTTTTAATGATTTAGAAGTTCCAGTATTGTTAGGCAATGATTTGGCTGAACGCTGTCGGCATGTTAATATGATTACCAGAAGCCAAGCTAAGCTAGAGGAGGAGGCTGAATACAGTGTTGCCGAGGAGCTACCATCTACCTCACGAACGGAAAATGAGAGCCAAGAAATTCCCTTCAGCTTAGACCAAAGCCATATGAGACAGTTTGAAGCAGCCCAGCAACATGATGAAAGCTTAAAAACTTTATGGGATGAAGTGGTCCCAGAAAACCGCCCACCCACAAGTGAAGAACCAGTTTTGTTTAAAGTTGTGGAGAATAAATTGTACAGAGTTGTGAGGAGACAAAAGGGTCCCAAATTCTTTGAGGAAAGAACACAACTGATAGTGCCACAAAAGTATAGGGCTAAAATCCTCAAGTTAGCCCATGATACCACCTTCAGCGGACACCTGGGTATTAAGAAGACCAAAGACCGCATCCAGACTAGATTTTTTTGGCCAGGAATGGGACGTGATGTGACAACCTATTGTAAGACCTGTGAGACTTGTCAAATGGTGGGAAAAGCCAAAGATAAGACCAAAGGACTGTTACAATCAGCCTGGATGGCAGGGCCTAGGAGAAGTCTGCCAGCTAGTTTGCAGCTTAGGTGGGCCTGGCAAAAGCAGCAGTAGCCATTTTAAATCAGGGAAGGCACCATTTTAGAGAGGGGGAGTGTCTTAGGCCCGAGTCAGCATGAGAACGGCCAGGATTTATATTGGTGGCAGCAATGCGGGATTGATCAATAGCAATATCTTTATAGTAACCAGATGGAACTGGAACATTTCCTGCTACCATTTTGAGAAGGGCTAAGGATCAAATATGTGAGTGTATAGGGAATTCTGGCGATGGAATGGGTGAGCTGATTTTTGTGTGGTTTCTTTAAGGTGTTTTTTGGGGGGGGGGGATATCAGAAAATTGTGTCATTTTTAAACCAATGTTGGTGAGCTTCGGTCAGGGGTAGGAATGGCTAAACCATGATCCCAGTGCTGCATGCAGCCTACAACCTATTCGATGTCCAATGCCAAACATAAAAGGAAGGCTGAAAGCATGAAAGAAATGCATGGTCCTGTAGACAGGCACTGTATACACTTGAAATTAAAGTACAGTGTTATCTCACTGTTTTGTGGTTTGCTTTCCACGGACTCGCTGTTTTGTGGTTAGGGTTTATAATTAATATTCTAAACCCTAACTGCAAAACAGCAAGTCCGCAGACTCCGTGGCTGCCGGGGCGAGGTGGGGAAGCTGGCCCTCGTCGATCCAGGGGTGGAGCCTGTCGCTGGTTGGATCGGCCAGGGGCGGTTTCCCTACCTCACCCCAGCAGCCATGGAACCCTGCAGAAGCCCAGGGCAGTGCTGCAAAGGCTGCTGGGGCGAGGTGAGGAAGCCAGTCCTGGCTGATCTAACCAGTGGTTCAACCAGGGACGGCTTCTCCACTTCACCCCAGCAGCCTTTGCAACGCTGCCCTGGGCCTCCGTGGCTGCCAGGGTGAGGGGGAAGCTGGCCCTGGCCGATCCACTGGTTGGATCAGCCAGGGCCAACTTTCCCACCTCACCCCAGGAGCCATGGAGCCCTGCGGAAGCCCTGGGCAGCCCTGCAAAGGCTGCTGGGGCAAGGTGGGAAAGCCAGCCCTGGCCGATCCAGGGGTGGGGCAAGGCCTGCTGCCGGTTGGCCAGCTGGCTAAGTGGCAAAATACTTCCTGCAACACAGGGGGATTCTGGGAAGAAGAAGCCCCCTGCAATCAGCATGGCCAGCAGGAGGGCACCCACCGCCACAAAGGCCCTTGCCTAAGTTGGGCAAGGCATTTCATATATATATATATATATATATATATATATATATATATATATTTCCTACATCGCAGTTTTTCACTTATCACGGGTGGTCCTGGAACGTAACCCCTGCGATAAGTGAGGGAACACCATACATGGTGTTTTAAAAAATGGATCCGATTTGAAATCGCTATCCTGTTTCCCCAAAAATAAGACATACCCATAAAATAAGCCATAGCAGGATTTCTAAGCATTTGCGTAATATAAGCCATACTCCGAAAATAAGACATAGTGATAGGCATGGCTGTGCAGTGTACAAGGTCGGCTTCCCCGTCATGTCCTGGTCATTCTGTACATGCTGCAAGCTGAGGCATAGAGGAAGTGAAGTGAGGACCAGGACACTCTGCTTTAGGTATTGTGTGTCCTCAGGGGGAGGAAGTAAATATGTGACTGCCGTTTTACTCAGCACTGTAGGTCTCTCTCCCCCAGCACCAACCAGCAACAGTCTGTGGGTCTCTCTCACTCCCCACAAACACTAGTAAAGCTGCTTCTCCCTAGCACTGACCAGCAACAGTCTGTGGATCTCTCTCACCCACACAAAACACCAGGGGATAGGGGGAAAGCTTCAGCAAGCAGTTTGCTACTGAGCCCAAATTGTTGTACCATACTTCATAAAAGAAGACATCCCCTGAAAATAAGACATAGTGTGTCTTCTTGAAGAAAACTATATTTAGTCTTATTTTCGGGGAAACATGTTATATGTTTGCAGCCACAAAGTGGCCATGAATGAAAGCCTTACCCCTTGAAAGCATGGAGTATAGTTTCAAAGCATCATTACCAAATGCCTTTCCAGCACACACAAAAATCCTGAACCTCAGCCATTCACAAGATGGAAACTCCCAAAAATAAGGCCTAATGATAAATTATCTATTTGCAGGGATATTTTTTAGATTTGTTTCTGGCTTAAAATGGTTAGTAAAACTTGATGAATGGATAGTTCATTAAACCATCTGTAATTTTCTGTGTAAGTGTAATGTTGCCATCATGAAATACCCTGTTTTGAAATTGGGTCCATCATTTTGAAACAAACTGTATATTTGTTTGTGGCCCATATTATCTTGGGTCCATAGATGTGTTTATCCATCACTGATAATGAATCCTTGTCAAGTTCCAATTAGCATAAATGGTTTTCTGCAAATGCCCAATTAACTACATTGTGAGATATTCTACATACATCAGTTTACCACAAAATCTATTCTCACCATATGGGAGTGGCGAGCCAAGGACAGGCTGGTTGCAACAGTATGTTCTGAGTGCAGACAATAAGAGAGTGCATTGTCTGTAGAGTATGGAAAAACAGACAATGTGTTCTTTTCTTTCTTTGAATCCCCACTCCACCCTCATCTGCTCAAGTTCATTTATGAAAGAACACCATGCTTCAGTGGTGGAACCCAAGTTTGACCTCTCTTAGAGATGTTAAAATGTTCCTCTACGGCCCCTTTCACAAAGCTGTATAAAATCCTCATTGAACTGGATTATATGGCAGTGTGGACTCAGATAACTCAGTTCAAAGTTCAAAGCAGATATTGTGGATTATCTATCTTGATATTCTGTGTTATTTGGCTGTGTGGAAGGACCCTGAGTATATCAAGTAAACTAAGTACATCCATAACATGATTTATGTCCACAATGTCACAAAATCTGATCTGGTAGTCACAAGATGGTCACAATGTCACAAAATCCAATCTGGTAGCCACAAGATGAGAACTCTCCTCCATGCTGGTATCAGGACACAACTGTCACAATGTCTTTTGGAATTAAAAGATGGCCCAACAGCAGTGGTGCCAAACTTTCCAATCTTAGGCACACTGGTTCCAATCCCCAATATATGCAGGCAGAGCTCCCATAATTAAAATGTCAATGCCCCCAAAGTTAAGACTACATTTAGGAGAATTTATCTCAGTTAAATACAAACGATTGTTGTTCTGAGTCTCATTATGTATTTCATTATGCCTGAGTTTCTTAGAAAATGACTGTCAGATTGGATCATTATACTTTATTGAGGCCAAACTTCATATAATTAGTGAGTACATTAATATGCTATATACATGTTCCAATATGACTATTTTCTTCAATCATAATTTTTCATTGACAAGTGTGAAATGTTTTTTTCCAGACTTGCAGTCTCGAAGCTGCAGACCTAGCTCTAGCAAGTCATACTGGACTCAGCAGGACTTACTTCTCAGTAGATGCTCTAAGCACACTGCTTTCAATATTCTCCTTCCTTTATACATTAGCTCCTTTTATAAAATTCTGCTTTGTCAGACAAGATTTACACTTTACAAATCCAGGATGATTTTGATTCTGTCAGCTCATATTTCTGCAGATGTTTTGTGATCTCATCCCTTATTAATGCTCAAGGAGCTT
Organism: Anolis sagrei; assembly: GCF_037176765.1. NCBI lineage: Eukaryota > Metazoa > Chordata > Lepidosauria > Squamata > Anolidae > Anolis > Anolis sagrei. The sequence goes on along the minus strand of NC_090021.1, from coordinate 214,554,950 downwards.
GCCTACTACTAAGGCCTGGCTAAGTGGCCCATAATTTTCTGTCTCTTGCAATTCTCAATTGCTCCCTGGCTAACTAACAGGCCCCACCAGTAAGTTCAGCCAAAGTGAACTCTCTATACATAGGTCCAACTATATATTTGTGTGGGTGTGCAAATATTCCATTTGCGTCTAACAATTTGGAATCAGGATTTGTTTTCACTCACTGACTGTAATGCCTGAAATAGTGATATATGTCATTTTATGACTTCTGAGTCTTTTGCGCTAAAAAGCTGTGCAGAAAATCCAACATAAAGATACTGAAATCACTGCAAGTGCCTATAGGCAATGAGAGGATGAATGCAATGCTTTCCTTTTCAGGGGGCTCTGTGATAGAATGCTGTATCAAGTTTTAAGTCCTCTTGTCCTCTGAACAATATTCAGTGTGTAGATGACTAACACAGTTTCTCTAGCATCCTTTTGATGTCTAATGCATGTATAAGTTTCTTATGCACATGGCTATACATTTTTGGCCAATGTGTAATGTTTGTTTTGGAAGGTTATGGAAGCAGAATTATAGACATGGTGCTACCGCACATCATTGTGTTTGCAACTTTCACAGTGCACATAAGTGTGCTTTGTCTACCAACTTATGTATGGTGGCACATCATGCATCAATGTGCAATGTTTATTTGGTTGTGTAACATAGCTATTCTATGTGGTAGCAAAATCCCACAGTGTATTTCTTTACAATGCAAAATCTCAGCCTCTATTTACTAATAGCCCAAAGGAGGACAAGCACTTCTAGCCAAGGAGTAGAGAAAGAACTACAGAAAATCCCACCCACTGGGTCAAAATAAATCTTGGACATATCAGAGTGTGGCTATTATGGATTATTCCACTTTAGTCCTATTGAGGACTCAAAACATGTTATACCTATTCTTTTGGAGCTGTGGTCATAAGGAACTTCATGAAAGTGTTCTTGGTAGGCAATAATGAAGGCAATGAGGCAATAGGTCCTCTGTTGCATCTGCATGTGGTACATCATGGGTTTTTTTTTTACCACTCCACTTTTCAATGGAAAATTTAAACATCATTGTAAAAGACTAAAATATAAGTAATACTAAAAGCAACAGAAACAACAATGGCTAAGAAGGGGGACAAAAACCACAGCTGACTTGGCTCCACAATAACTAGGAGGCCAGGAGACGGTAATAAAGCCAATATTTAGACCCCCAGGAGAGTCTTTAAAAGTTTCAGCATGAAATAAAAACCCAAAAGACTTACAAATTATACTAAGCTGCTGCTTAGTTGAACTGGAGATTTGTACATAGCCCTTTCCTCTTGCCTTGAGCTGAGACCACAAAAATTGAAGAATTTATACCCCTGTCAACTGCCAACAAATGACAAGGAAACTGTAGAGGTTCAAGGCAGACCCTGAGATCTAGCAATCCTACCGATATATGAGTACTGATCATTGAAACCCTGTATCACAGCCCAGCGGCACTGGAGAATCATCATTTAGTGATTTAAACCAGTCCATATGGTCTTTGTGTGGTGTTCCTGACTTATGGCAATCCTAAGGTGAACATAACGCAGGGCTTTTTAAGCACAATTTTTTTCAGGGAGAAAGAATTGCCTTTTGCTTCCTCTGATGCTGAGTGTAACTTGCCAAAGATTACCCAGTGGGTTTCCATGGCTGAATGGCAATTTGAACCCTAGTATCCAGAGTCATACCACCTCTTCACATGAGGTGGTATGGAGGTGGCACCATGGAGCTACTTGCACTTTACCCTCCATTTCCCTGTGTGATGGCAGAAAGGGTGGTGGGACAACATGTCACCTTTTCTGCCATCTAATGGGGGAAGGCAAAGGGTGCCAAAGCACCCTCTCCTCCATCTGAGCCGACCCATGTGCCTTCCCTTTGACTGGTGATTGCAGTGTGAAGAAGTCCCTAATCTGGCACCCAGCCTCTAAGGCATGCTGGCTCTTTCTGTAGGATCTGGGCATTCTCGGTTTGAAATGTTTCATTGAAATGAAAGGAGCTTGCCTCTGTGGAAATGGGCCCAATCAGGTCTGATGTTGCTTGGTGAAGAAGAAAAAAAGAAAGTTGACATGATTGCAATTTTTAAATACCTCAGGGTCATGAGGAGGCAGACTGATTCTCTGTTACCCCAAAGTGCTGGACCAAGAGTGCATCTACACTGTAGAATTAATGCAGTTTGGCAACACTTTAACTGTCCTGGCTCTGTGCTATGAAATTATGGGAATTGAGGTTGTACAACATCTTTAGTCTTCTCTGCCAAAGAGTGCTGGTCCTCACCAAACTACACATTCCAAGATTCCATAATATTGAGCCATGGCAAGTGGTGACAAGCTGCTTTCATTCTGCAAGGTCGATGCACTCCAAATCTAATGCTTTTAAGATACAGGTGAGCGGATTTTGATGGAAAACTAGAAGGAATGTCTTGAGACCAAGGCTGGATCTACACTGCCCTATATCCCAGGATCTGATCCCAGATTATCTGCTTTGACCTGAATTATATGAGTCTACACTGTCAGATAATCTGGGATAAACAGATAATCTGGGATCAGATCCTGGGATATAGGGTAGTGTGGAAGGGTCCAAGAAATAGTAGGAGCTTTCTCTCAACATCTTCAAATATTGCTGGGCAGTGCTTTAGTTGCAGATCTTCCAGTGAGGAAGGTATTGATACTATTGGTCCATGAGGCCCTTTCCAACTCTAATTTTATGAATCACTTTTGATTGGATGTTGGGCTTGCATGATTTATGCCTTCTAAGGAAGAATGGCTATTAAAATGAAATGATTTAGCAAAAGAAAAATCACTAGTAGTGTCTTTGAAAAATTGGAAACCTCTTTGGTGGGAATGATAGTCATTAGATAATTTGGCTTTGAAAATTAGTACCATTCAAACAACTAAATGAAGTCCAATTTTCAAATTAAGTAGAGAGAGGTGGGGTTGTAGGGATCAAGATATAACCATCGAAAGTGTAATTATGTGGACCTCATCACATTTGGAAATTTTCCTGTCATAGAACACTTAGTCGATGTAGCCAACACAGAGCCTGCCAAATCTCATCACATGTTGCACAGTTACTTCTGGTAGGGCTCCATGATGGCTGTGTTTGCGAAGTGTTCGACCCATGTTCAGATCTAAAATCATGAGGACAGTACAAGAGCACACCAGAAAGGTACGCTTTCCAATGTGTCATGGGCAAGAAGGCAATGTGGGGGGCTGGGCAATGGATTTACCCCGCTGCCCAATGATTTGCCCTGTTGCCCTATAGATCCCCCACTGTCCCCCACATCAAGAACCACCATGTGATGAGGTCCTAATTCATCTCTCACACACCCCCAATTTTTGGTTTTGTTGGGTTTGGGGTTTTTGTTGTTGTTGTTCTCTTTCTCTTTTTTATTTAGGTATTTTAATTTGTAGTGCAGTGGTTCTCAACCTGTGGGTCCCCAGATGTTTTGGCCTACAACTCCCAGAAATCCTAACAGCTGGAAAACTGGCTGGGATTTCTGGGAGTTGTCGGCCAAAACACCTGGGGACCCACAACTTGAGAACCACTGCTGTAGTGCATAACTTGGTCATTTTGGGTCATTTTTATTGTGTACCTATTTGGTAGTTTTGTGTGGCATTTTCTTTTTCTGTGTGTTTTATTGAATGTTACTCTATAAAGATACCAATCAATAAAAACGATTTTAAGAAAAGATTGGATTTTAGACTTCCTGCATGATCTTAAGTAGATGAAAGATTACAGCCTTGCAGCAGAAATAATAATCTTATCCTAATTTTAAATATCTTTGGGGAGAGGGGGGTACTTTTCCAGATACTTTACATTTAACATTCCTGTTCATGTTTGCTTATATAAAATAAGCTAGCAAAACTTTGAGAGGGTTAGCTGCAAGGCAGTCAAGACTACAATGAACAGATAGAAAAGGAGAAATATACAAAGCCCTAAATCTGCTCTTCAACTTTAAAGCATAGCAATATAAAGAGCCTTAATGTGTTTGATTGTTAACATTCATTTAGCAATATTTGCAGAATGAATGGGATTACTGAAATGCCTAATGAAATTTTATTAGCTTTTCAACAGAGATCAAAGGGACAAGAAATTTAAGGTCAACGGGCTGGTAGAGTTTATGGGCATGATTCACTCTGAACCTCTCAAATACAAAGCCCACTGAAATAAATAGGAATTGTACATGGGTTTTTCCCACTAAGACTGTGGAAGAATGAATACACACACACACACACTTTTCCAAGTTCTGCACTTCCATGGCATGCTTTCATTTCTATCAAAATAGCAAGAGACAAGTTAATGAACCATGCCCCATAAGAGTACAACATGGTAAATTCTCCGCAGAAAAGAAAAAATTGGGAAATTAACATTTTTTGTTTTCACAAACAAAAAGCTTTTACAGCCAGGCTGTAGGAACTCAGGCATCCCTGACAACAATACTCCCAGATTACACATGAAATCTTTATCCCTCTCGCTACAGAAGATAGATTTGAACTTGGAAAGAAAACTTTCTAAAGAAATCGGGTCTGTTACATGTTACTTAAAAGGAGGCTTGCTGCTGTTACTTATTACAATCATGAAAGCATTGAACTCATTGCACTATAATTATGTATTGTGCTGCTCATTACTTTTCCATTATCATTTATGAGGACAACATAAAACATGGAAAATATTACCATCAAAAGTAATGATCTGGCTGCTGATCAGGAAGAAACATCTTTGGAGTCGTTGGGCTCATAGATGAGCCTGTTTGTGAGAAATCAGTTATAATTGAGATGAGGCAACTCACTGAACATCCAAGATACCTCCCCTCCTATATTTTGTGACAAAACAATGCCTTTTTGAAGCCTACTCTAATATTTCAATGTATGAATATTTAGGGGAAAATTGTTGAATGGCTTAGGCTTCTTATACTCCCCTTTAATAATTTTGTACAGAAAGATGCAGCATTAAAAGAGAGCATAGCTCAGTCTAGTAGTCCAGAATCCATTTCATAATGCCACATATTTTCAATTTTATAGACAGAAACATACTCTCCAAAACTGATCTTTGTCTACCACCAGATATACTGTCCAAAATGATACATTCCCAGATCTCTAACTCAGATGAACAATTGATGATTCTAAGAAAGGAATGTGTGTCACCCCAAACAAATCTTAATGTTTGGACTAGTGAGATTTCCCCACATTTTGCAAAGATAAAATGTTGAACTCTTGACCTGGAGGAGAAAGGGTTGCCTGTAGTTCAGAAGATCCCATGGAATGTGGAATATTTTTTCCCAAAGACACAGGGTTGTATTCTTTGGAAAGAACTACAGCACAAATACATTGACATTGATATAGTATTATCGGTATTCAAAATATAAGTGAGAGACCAATCCTCCTTGTCAGCAAAACCATATGTTTCATTACTGAAAATAGAAAGTTGGCTACATTGCTTGGAAATTAAGCCACATCTGTCTCCTGACATATCTCATATCAATCAGTGGATAGAATAAGATCCCATTTAAAGCATGTTAAGATAAGCCCAGAGTTATCCATAAACCATGTTTGTGATTCTTCTCACACTAAAACTGTCCTATTGCACTCAGAATGGGATTTAGTTTTTGGGGGAGGGGTGACATTGCTTTTTAATAAATGTTTCCCACCTGCCCCCAACTCTCCATCCAGTTCTTTTCCCACATGTTTTGGGGAAGAAAGAGCAGGTTCAGAAGAAAATGAGAAAACATTTTTAATAAAAAATTATTTAAATCATTTATATTTCAACTTCCCTTTAATAACATCTATGAAGCTTTTTTTTTTTTTTTGGTCGTGTCAGGAGCGACTTGAGAGCCCCCGGTGGCGCAGTGGGTTAAAACCCCTGTGCCGGCAGGACTGAAGACCAACAGGTCGCAGGTTCGAATCCGGGGAGAGGTGGATGAGCTCCCTCTATCAGCTCCAGCTCCTCATGTGGGGACATGAGAGAAGCCTCCCACAAGGATGATAAAAACATCAAAAACATCCGGGCGTCCCCTGGGCAACATCCTTGCAGATGGCCAATTCTCTCACACCAGAAGCGACTTGCATCTATGAAGCTAAAAACAAAACTCAAACTATATGTCAAATCCTTTTCAACATTTTCCTCAAAAAACTAAAAGAGCAATACACCAACAGCTGTAGAGAATCATGGAATCATACAGTTAGAAGAGACCTCGTTGGCCATCGAATCCAACCCCCTGCCAAGAAACAGGAAAAATGCATAAAAGTTAACCAAAGATTAAACCCAACACTTTCCTGGAAAAGAGTATTTTTACTAATATCCAAAAATTATTTAAATGATAGCCATTCACATTCTTGTGATCTAAAGCCTATATCCAGCAACTCTGTGGAGCAATCACACAAAATGACTTCTCCTCATATTTTGGATGTATTGGGACACATAAACAGCAGTGCAAAATGATCACTGTTGGGGGCAGGCTGTTATAGGAAAAGGTAGAGACCGTAATCCGATGCCATTTAGGAATATACATGTCATTACTATTGTTTTGAAATTAACCTTAAAATAGATTGGTAGCCAGTAAGGGCATTAACATTCATACGCTCCTTTTGCGAGATCCCTTTTCACAATCCGCCTACTGTATTATAAACCAACAATAGATGCCAAGTACCCTTCAAAGAAAGCCCTATGTAGAGCACATAGGAAATAAAACTCAAAACCATACTCTTCCCACCCCAGAATAAATTTCTAGCCTGGCAATGAGACCATTTTAAGCATAATGTATCTCTAGCATGCATAATAATGCTCTGCCTCTTACAGAGATATTTACTCACCTCCAGTTCATGAAATTTGTTGTTTTAGATTAACATAATCAAGCATGAAAGTATTTGCCATTTCTTTTGCATATACTGTCTTATGCTGCTTGCACTTTTAATTTAACACAACACACTTTTCTCCTTTTGATAATCATTTCAGCACACAGAGACAGCAAGAATTTAATAGACTTGTTTTCATTCTTCGGGATATTCTTTGAATTTTTATTAGTGCTTCAGAGCACATAAAATGTGTGTTGATAGCAGTAGACTGGGACAATTGATGCCCTTGAAAGCAAGGAATAATACAACTGTTTTCAAAATAAAAACACACAATAATAATCTACTACTTATTAAGATGTCAAGGTCACATGTCCTTAAAATTTCAAACAAAGTACTCTCAGAGTAGCTTACATTTTAAAAGCCAAAATTTATTTTGGTCAAACTTATAAAAAGTTAATAGAGCTATTAAAACAGACTCCTATGGAACATCCTATGTATGCTGCTGTGAGGCTAAAGTCTATTGGCCTTTAATAATCCTGACCGTCTAATTATTGCACACATGTTAATCATCAAAGGAAATTCCACTAAATTTACTGAGGACATGTGCCGTTTGCACTTTTAATGGGACAATTGGTTCCTAAAAACTCGATCCTATTGGTAGTCTCAACAAAGTAAACACATTGGATCAACTGCTAAATTGTGAACTGCTGAATTGTGTGATAGGTGGATCACGTGGCCAATACCATCTGGTAGAGAAACAGCTTGCTCATTACTTGTCAGGGCCTTCTGCACATTAAACATTTCACCATGCAAGTTCTAACATTTTTCACCCTGATTTATAACTGAATGACTCTGCTGGTAATCTTGCTTTATTCTACTCATGCAAATAATCAACACATATACAAATCTCATTGATTCACCATTTAGCCCAAATACACAAAAAGCACCAAATCCAGTGTGATCTTGGAAACCAAGCATGGTCGGCCTTTGTAATCACTTGGATGGGGGACTGCCAATGAATACCAGGAGTTGTAGGCTATATTTCAGAGAAAGGAACTGGGAAAACCACCTCTGAGGATTTCTTGCCTTAGAAAACATTATGAAATACATAAGTCATAAGTCAAAAGGCAACTTGAAGGTACAAGTGATATGGGTGCATTAGCTTCATAATCTGTTTTCCGCCAGTTGTGTTGTATTGCAACTTCTTCCTAGCAAGTGCACCAAATTGGGAAAATCATATATTATAAGCCTAAATTACTAGCCTCCATTACAATGAACCTATTAAATTAATTACTGAAAAGTAAATTTACATATCAATAAATATAGTTGAATCAATGGGGCCACTTATGCTGGGAATAGCAAATGAATTTAAGTTTTATTATTTCAAAAGTGGAAATTAGGAAGGTAAGAAATATATTTAGATTATATACAATCCCAGAAGCCTCCATAACATCAGGAACATTATTCTCCTCCTCACTTCTTGCATTTATTTTGTACACCTAGGGAAGTTCATCCAGAAATTAATTCGAAATTGCACTGGAGCAGTGGACATGAATAATTGTATATGCTACCTGATCTCTTTCTTTTTAAAGAGCCAACCGAGACAGAATTCTTGAAACTGATTTTTCATCATTATCTTAAAAACTGTACTGGTTATATCAAGTTAATTTGGATAGAATCTCTGAGGGCGACTCCCTTATCAGGAACCAAACAAGAGAAGCTTCTAGAAGGAATCACAAAGAGTTCAGGGGATAGCAGTGCCTGGAAAGTTACTTTTTAAAATTGCAATTGTGTGGCATACTTCCCCTAACAATAATTACTATTCTAATTATAATTGCAAAATACTTCTTTACTTGCCTTTCTTCTCAAATATAACTGAATTAGTGACTAGCTCTGGCACTTCTCATAAAAGAAACAATGAAAAATGGTGGGGACAACATCAAAGGTTGTAGTGGTTGGGTAGGCCGTGTGCAATAAGGGTTTGGCGTTAACAGATGCTGTAATCTTAGAATGGTTCCAAATGTGCACAATGAAAGACGTCATTCCTGACTGCATAGTGTTTTTACCGACAAAACAATTGTAACAAGACAGGGGCCTTGTGCAGTAAGGCTCTATACTAGATATTTTTAGTCATTTTAAACAAATCTGAATGCAGCACCAAAGGGCCTTGCAGAGGCCAGGGGTTCAACCATGAGGTACTCCACTCTGTAAATCAGTGGTTCTCAACCTGTGGGTCCCCAGGTGTTTTGGCCTATAATGCCCAGAAATACCAGACAGTTTACCAGCTGTTAAGATTTCTGGGAGTTGAAGGCCAAAACATCTGAGGACCCACAGGTTGAGAACCACTGCTGTAAAACATCATGCTTCATAGCAAAAGGACTGAAGCTCCCACAGGTAACTTGGTTTTACCTTGCTATTGGAAGAATGTACAAGTAACTTTATTTGTAATGATCCAGTAGAAGCTCACTTATCCAACATAAACAGGCCAGCAGAAAGTTGGATAAGCAAAAATGTTGGATAATAAGGAGGGATTAAGGAAAAGCCTATTAAATGTCAAATTACATTATGATTTTACAAATTAAGTACCAAAACATCATGTTTTACAACAAATCGGCAGAAAAAGCAGTTGAAAACATGGTAGCATTATGTAGTAATTACTGTATTTACGAATTTAGCACCAAAACATCGCAATGTATTGAAACAGCTGTGGATCCAGGCGGGAGGCACACTGCATTGGATAATACAGAATGAATGAGCAAAGGTTGGATAAGCAAGACTCTACTGTACTAGCAATTAATATATTTTGATTAATTGTACAAACCTTTGATTGAGCGGTATTGTTTCAGGGAAGACCACGAGATCTTTACTGTAATTAATTTTACAGCTAGCAACATGGCCCAATCAACCTCAGATAGTCTCTCTGTTAAATGGATACTAAGAAAAAGATGCAAGCTCTTTGGGCAGATAGTTGATAAATAATAAGTAAACATGGGGCATGCGGACGAACTAATGTGCTGCACTGTGGCTTTCAAGAAGTTCAAGCTAGTAGGCAATCCTGAACAATGGCATCCAGCACCATCTGTACCAGCCAATTCATTTCTGTTAGGGTCGTAGGTGGACCGTGTACAGGCAACACCATCTGTTAGAGAAACAGCTTGCTCATTACTTGTAAAGTCAGAACTTTCTGCACATTAAACATTTCACCAAGCAAGTTCTAACATTCTTCACCTTGATTTATAACTGAAAGACTCCGCCGGTAATCTTGGCTAATTTCAGCCATTCTGCAGTCAGAAGCTCAATGTAAATAATGGCCTTACAGTTGTTTAAAATAATAATTTCCAAGCATGAAAAATAGTTTTGGGTCGTGCTTCATCAGTATAACATTTAAACAAAGCACAGCAGGGGCATCCACCACAAGCATGTTTGCTTTCAAGGAGGAAATTCCAGATTAGAGCTACATAACTCATGGAGCCATATTTCATGAGATAGGATTGCTCAGTTAGCACATTCCCAAGTGTGAAATTGCATTTGCTGGTTAACACCCATTACATGCGTTTTGTAAAATATATACATAGCACTTTTAAAATGGGATTCTGCATCAATTATTGTATGGTGATCAATGCAAAATTGTAACAAAGATGCAACTAGTGAAGGCATTCAATTTGTGAATAGCAAAAACTAGTTTTTCATACATGATCTTAGAAAACATGTTTGTGCGTGTATGCGTATGCATGCCCATATATATTACATATATCAAACATGCACTTATATTACTATTCCCTGTAATAGCCTTCCCTCTGTCATGCAGATAAAGTAACATAGGGGTTGGATTCTCTATGCAATCCCACGTCACCACACAAATGAGCATTCATTTCTGTAGTTACTGTTAATTTCCATCAAGTCATCTTTAACTTATGGTAACCCTGTGAATGTTTCCCTGTCATCAATAGCCCCGTTCAGTTTTTGAAAAATCAGGATTGTGGCTTCTTTGGTTGAATCTGTAGTGTGGTCTTCTTCTTGTGTTACTACTTCTTACATTATCAAGCATTATTAACTTTTCTAATGAGTCCTATTTTCTCATGATGTGTCCAAACTACATTAGTCTCAGTTTAGTCATCTTGGCTTCTAATTAAAGTTCAGGCTTTATTTGCTTTCAGAATTATTTGTTTGACTTCTTGGTAATTCATGATATCCACAGAACTGTCCTTCAGTACCTCATTTCACATGAGTGAATTTTCTTCCTATGATGTAGAAGGTCTAAAACTTGATTAGTTGGGTCTCTTTTTACTAAAGCATTTGCATGGAGATTTTAAATCTTAGTTCATACTAAAATTGCCATCATGCAAACACAAACAAGGAGATGAAATCCTGCTAATCTAATCTTATCTTTTATCGGGATGTTAGCTCTGTGGAATGTAGCTCTGCTATGCATGTATTAGACAAGACCAATATAAAAATGTAACTTACCAGATTGATTAAATGGAAGCTAGGTTATAGCATTGCCAGGTGAATTCATAGCTGAAGGGCACACTGCGCAAATATAACATTATGGTTCTATATTAAGAGTTATGGCTCTAGCCTATGAACTCCTGGAGTTTGTATTTTGGCAAGGCACTACAGCTCATTGTTTCTTTATCCAAATGAGGAAGATTTCAAGTGGGACTCTGGGAGGTTCAGTACTCACCAACAATTTTAAAGTATGTAAAAGGAGTGGAGGGGTTTCTTACCAAATCTGCTGATGACAAAATGTAGAAAGAGATAGCTACAAGAATAGATTTTTGTTTTCTTGTCAGGAGCGACTTGAGAAACTGCAAGTCACTTCTGGTGTGAGAGAATTGGCCATCTGCAAGGATGTTGCTCAGGGGATGCCTGGATGTTTTGAGGTTTTACCATCCTTGTGGGAGGCTTCTCTCATGTCCCTGCATGGGGAACCGAAGCTGACAGAGGGAGCTCATCTGCTCTCTCCCCAGATTTGAACCTGCAACCTGTTGGTCTTCAATCCTGCCAGCACAAGGGTTTAACCAATTGCACCACTGGGGGCTCTTAACTGCAAGATTATCATGAGAGAATGGGAAACTGTGCTGAAATGAAATGAAATGTTCTCCAACCAATAAGTCAATCAAAGGCAGACGTAAAAGGTGTGGGGATTTATAAAAAGGCACCATGATGTGGTGGGTTGACTGGAGAGGTATGTGTCAGCAGCTGATTGGCTGAAAATGCCAGGAGCCAGAATTCTGATTGGCTATTTTCTATTGCTTGCAGCTGGGACTAACAGTTTTAACTGCCACTTTTATCTTGGAGGGTGAAGAGAGTGCTGACTGGAAACAGCCAAGAAGGAAATGGCTGCCAACTCTCTGAAGCCTGATCATTTCTAAGTCATGAGGCATATTTAAAGACTGTTTATTCCCTCTATTCTTGGTGTGAATTCAGAGATACTGCTGTATATATTGTTGCCCTGTTTAACCTTTTGAACAGAAGTAAAGATAATGTTACTTGTTACACAAGCCTGAGTGACACTTTATTATACTGCAGGGTTTATTTTGATTCAGAAACTGTGGAAAAGCTTCTACTTATTTATATCTACTCCCTCCCAACAAAAGGAACAGAACATATGAAAAGAATCTTGAAATTATAGTTGATCCCAAGCTTAACCTGAGGAGTGATGCAGCTGTTGAAGAAGCCAAAGAAGTTTTATGCTGTATTAATAGGACCATACTTTCTGAAATAAATTCTAATACTTAAACTTTATCCTGCACAAATCATATCTTGTCGGTGTTGTGTGCAGAATGAAGATAGACAGGTAAATAGTAGGCCTGGGTAACAACGGAAAAATTTGTTTCTAAAATCGATTCGTTTTTTGGGTTTTTTTGCGTTTCGATATTTAAAAGAATTCCGAAATTTTCCTTTAAAAAAGTTCGGTATTTACGAAATTTCGTAAATGGTAAAAAAATTACAAAGCAATAACGAACCAATAACAAAACAATAACGAATCGATTCGTTAATGGCGGCCATGATCGCGCAATACGCTAAAAAAACTTCTGAAGCTTCCCTCTCCCTCTGTTGTTGACTGATGGTGTGATATTATAATTTTTTTTCACTAATTAAACAAAAAACAACTATAAAACTTGCCCCAGACATGTGGAAATAATAACGAAACGACCTCAAACCAATAATGAAACGAATACATAACGAAATACGAAGCATTTACGAAACAAATTGAAAAATTCGTTTCGTTTTTAAGTTGCTCCAGAATGGTTCGTTATCGCTTCGTTAACAAAAAAATAACGAATTTTTAACGAATTACGAATTAACGAAACAAAACTGCCCAGCCCTAGTAAATAGTTTGTCAGATGGACATATCATTTCCAGAAAACATTACATTAGTCTTTGCTGGGGGAAAATACATTACATTCTGATATTATATTTTAAAATCGTATTTAAGAAAATTGGCATCAGTTACAAATTCTGTTGACGACCTATCAGATGCACACTAGAACTTCTTAACCCACAGTTATACAGTAGACCCAGTGAATCTGCCACTGCCTTATGGATCTGTATGTTACCAGTTCTAAAAGATGGGAATGGCAAGAAATTAAGTGGCATGTGCTTTGTGCAACCTCTGCTCACATTAATTCAGGTAGAGTGAATTAACTACCTACTGTTTCATTAAGTACAACCCAGAGTCCTTAATCTTCTCTCATTTCTTTCCTCTGGGCTGGGATACGCTCTCTTGCAGTCATTCAGTTATATCTTTCTCAGGCACTCTATATCGCCTTATTAACAATGCTCTTTAATTATCAACACCCTGTGGACTTTAAATGCAATAAGCAAAATTTCACAGACAATATAGTAATGGTCAGCCATGAGTCCTCACAGTTTCAAAGCCTCTTTGCCACCAGCACTTCAAGGTCAAACTGCATGTTACATATTCCATGAAATACATAAGCAAATCTGGGATTGGTTGGATTTAATGTTGCTTATATAAATCCATTTCCATAGAACTGCAAACAAAGAGAATATTATGCTGTAAAACTCAAACAAACAGAATATTACACTAACATTTTTTACCATTCCAATTAAAACTGCAATGCACTCAATTTTAAGTTGAAGCTCTGTTTTTTAAAGAGGCTACCAAATGAATTAAAGCGTTTTCACCTGAAGTCAAAATGACAAAATCTCACAAAGATTGGCATCAGGTGAAAATTCTTTATTTCGTGTTCGTTTTCTTTATTTTCTCCTCCCTGCTTTCACCCTTTTCTGGTCTCTAAATTACTTTAATACTGTATTTCCCCCAAAATAAGACCAGGCCCCATATTAATTTTTGCTCTAAAAGTGCATTAAGGCTTATGTTCATGGGGTGTTTTGTTTTTTTCAGGTACATTTATTCATGTATTCATAAAGAAATATCTACATTTATTCAGATTCAGTCATGACATCGTCTTCTGGATTATCATCATAATATTACATCAATAATATCATTTATTTCTATAGTAATTATATACCATTATTTTGTAATTCAATTTGTGTGTCCTTTGTTTCATTGGATGTACTACCTGTAAGTGCATTTGCCTAGCTGATGATATTAACAGGCTTATTTTGGGGGTAGGCTTATATTACAAGCATCCTGAAAAATAATGCTAGGGCTTATTTTCCAGAAAACAGGGTATACATTAATTATTCAGGTTCATTTTCTAATACTGACTTTCTTTGCTAAACATCTTTTATTTGTGTTAGTAGTGACTTGAGAAACTGCAAGTTGCTTATGGTGTGAGAGAATTGGCCATCTGTGAGGACGTTGCCTAGGGGACGCGTCAATGTTTTACCATCCTGTGGAAGGTTTCTCTCATATCCCCACATGGGAAGCTGGTGCTGTCAGATGGGAGCTCACCCTGTCTCACAGATTCATACAGCCAACCTTCAGGTCAGAAGTTCAGCCAGCACAAGGGTTTAACTCATCATGCCAAAACCGCTCCTGCAAAATAAATGATAAAATGTAATATAAGAACAAAAGCAAAGTGATGATGAGATTAATTATCCTTTCTATAGTCTAATATATGAAAATAACAACTGTTTTCTGGTCTTCTAAGGAAAAGGGGAACATAGATTACTGGTGCTGTTCATAACAGGAAAACTAACACTAAAAAGGCCTTAATCCAAATGGTTCATGATGGTAGTACACAAAAAGAGGAGGCAGTTGTAGTGAACAGGATTCTTTCTACTGTCACTATTTCACAATTTAAGGGGTTCGGCAATAAAGAAAGTAAGAATTAAACTTCAGTTTCAGCCTCAATCTGGACAGGATCATTCCTCATACTTACATCTATAATAGATCTTAGAAACAAAGAATAACATAGTTGTCTGAAAAATAACTTTTTTAGTGAATCAAGGACATTGGGTGGTTACATTTCAAAAGCAAAACAGTGATTGTGTGTGTGTATAACGAACCACATTTTCTTCTACTCATTTTCTGGGGGAATGTTTGACATTTTATGGCATTCTA
The DNA here is from genome assembly GCF_037176765.1 of Anolis sagrei. Lineage (NCBI taxonomy): Eukaryota > Metazoa > Chordata > Lepidosauria > Squamata > Anolidae > Anolis > Anolis sagrei. The sequence continues at coordinate 214,539,634 of NC_090021.1, read as the reverse complement.
TTACCAGACCTAAAGTTTTAAAAGCAATAAGTGATATAATCATTTAAGAAATGTATATCAAATAATTCTGCAGAGATTTGCACAAAGTTGCAAAATTTATTAATTAATGTTACATGCTATGGAGTTACTTATTACATATTTAATATAATCTGTACTTTGACTTTAGGTGTTTCAGGGATTTTGTTGCCTCTCCAAGCCACATGTTGTACTCTACAAACGTCCAACATAACTATACTAACAAAGTATAGGCCAGTGAAAATGAAAATATTCTCGTGTAGTTGGAAAATGTGTGTGGCTTCACTTATTTGGTTGACTGCTTCCATATTTTGTAGTATTGAGACCGAGGTATTGTGGAATGTCAGTCTTTGTCTGACACTTCTTAAATCTTCCAGAATGGTGATATAAGCCACTTTGTTACTAAATGTGACTGAAATGTTGATTGTTGCCTATATTAATCTGTTGTTCAGACAGAAAATTAGTTACCATCACATATTCTGCAATTCCATTTAGATGATTTATGTTGCTAATGCCTCACTATCCACCCTGAAGAATAAATCAGCCAATGTATAAAAATCCTTGGCAAGGGGAAATATAAGATTTATGTACAGCTCCGTTCACTAGTTACATAGTCTTTCTAACAGCCGAAGATGCGCTCTAATCAATTTCAGAAACATCAGTTTTCTCCTTTCAGGGTATTTCAAATATAGCTTCATTTATTAAAATTCTATTCTCATTAATCTTCTAAGTCCACTTCAGAAGCACCCCATCAGTATGTACACACACACACACACATATTTTCAAGCATTATAAAAGCAAACAGTCTGTCTCAGATCTAGTTAAAGTTTGGTTCTCCGGGCATAAAACGAAGTTAAGACCACTTTAGCTGGCTTAGAAACAGAGGTGGATCTGTATTTGTGCCAAGAAAAGTAACACTATTTTTTTTAATGGCAAGGGATCAACAGAAACTTTACAAGGACTATGGCCAAGAACCTGGATCAAGGGAGATGAAATGTAAATCCACCCAGGAGAATGATGCCATGTCTCCTCTTTCACCTCCTCTCAGATCCACCTTTCATCTGCTGCAACTCCACTCCTCCCAACACTGCCATTTTCTGACTGGTGGAGAATGAGGCTGCAATAGTAAAAAAAAAAAAAATCAGGCATGTTCCTAATCCTGTGAGCACAGCAATGTTGTTATCATCCACCCAGAAGGTCTTGGGGGAGAGTAGCTACAGGAACATATCTGAAATATCTCTGCTGTCCTCCATCTGCACTGCCCAGTAAATGGCCAAGGAGAAGCAGCAGAAGATTCTTGATGTATTAGAGCAGTGTTTCTCAACCTGGAGGCCAGGACCCCTGGGGGAGATGCAAGGAGGTGTCAGAGAGGTCGCCAAAGACCATCAGAAAACACAGTATTTTCTGTTGGTCATGGGGTTCTGTGTAAGAATTTTTGCCCAATTCTATCGTTGGTGGGCTTCAGAATACTCTTTGATTGTAGGTGAACTATAAATTCCAGCAACTACAACTCCCAAATGTCAAGCTCTATTTCCCCCCAAACTCCACCAGTGCTCACATTTGGACATATTGAGTATTCATGCCAAGTTTGGTACAGATCCATCATTGTTTGAGTCCACAGTGTTCTCTGGATGTAGGTGAACTACAACTCCAAAACTCAAGGTCAGTGCCCACCAAACCCTTCCAGTACTTTCTGTTGGTCAAGGGAGTTGTGTGTGTCAAATTTGGTTCAATTCCATCGTTGGTGAAGTTCAGAATGCTCTTTGATTGTAGGTTAACTATACATCCCAGCAACTATAACTCCCAAATGATAAAATCAATCTTCCCTCCAACCCTACCAGTATTCAGATTTGAGCATGCCAGGTTTTGTTGTTGTTCATTCGTTCAGTCGTCTCCGACTCTTCGTGACCTCATGGACCAGCCCACGCCAGAGCTCCCTGTCGGCCGTTACCACCCCCAGCTCCCTCAAGGTCAGTCCAGTCACTTCAAGGATGCCATCCATCCATCTTGCCCTTGGTCGGCCCCTCTTCCTTTTGCCTTCCACTCTCCCCAGCATCATTGTCTTCTCTAGGCTTTCCTGTCTCCTCATGATGTGGCCAAAGTACTTCAACTTTGTCTCTAGTATCTTTCCCTCCAGTGAGCAGTCGGGCTTTATTTCCTGGAGGATGGACTGGTTGGATCTTCTCGCAATCCAAGGCACTCTCAGAACTTTCCTCCAACACCACAGCTCAAAAGCATCGATCTTCCTTCACTCAGCCTTCCCTAAGGTCCAGCTCTCACATCCGTAGGTTACTACAGGGAATACCATGGCTTTGACTAGGCGGATCTTTGTTGCCAGTCTGATGTCTCTACTCTTAACTATTTTATCAAGATTGGACATTGCTCTCCTCCCAAGAAGGAAGCGTCTTCTGATTTCCTGGCCACAGTCTGCATCTGCAGTAATCTTTGCACCTAGAAATACAAAGTCTGTCACGGCCTCCACGGTTTCTCCCTCTATTTTCCAGTTGTCAATCATTCTTGTTGCCATAATCTTAGTTTTTTTGATGTTTAGCTGCAACCCGGCTTTTGCGCTTTCTTCTTTAACCTTGATTAAAAGGCTCCTCAGCTCCTCCTCGCTTTCGGCCATCAGAGTGGTATCATCTGCATATCTGAGGTTGTTAATGTTTCTTCCAGCAACTTTCACCCCAGCTTTGCATTCATCCAGCCCCGCACATCGCATGATGTGTTCTGCATACAAGTTAAAGAGGTTGGGTGAGAGGATGCAGCCTTGCCGTACGCCTTTCCCAATCTTGAACCAGTCTGTTGTTCCGTGGTCAGTTCTGACTGTTGCGACTTGGTCCTTGTACAGATTCCTCAGGAGAGAGACAAGGTGGCTTGGGATGCCCATCCCACTAAGAACTTGCCACAATTTATTATGATCCACACAGTCAAAGGCTTTAGAATAGTCAATGAAGCAGAAGTAGATGTTTTTCTGAAACTCCCTGCCTTTCTCCATTATCCAGCGGATATTGGCAATCTGGTCTCTCGTTCCTCTGCCTTTTCTAAACCCAGCTTGAACATCTGGCAACTCTCGCTCCATGTATTGCTGGAGTCTTCCTTGCAGGATCTTGAGCATTACCTTACTGGCATGCCAGGTATTTATGCCAAATTTGGTCCAGTGAATGAAAATATATCCTGCATATCAGATATTTACATTATGATTCATAACAGTAGCAAAATTACAGTTATGAAGTAGCAACAAAAATAATTTTATGGTTGGGGTTCACCACAACATGTGGAACTGTATTAAGGGGTTATTTATTTATTAATTTTTTACCATATTTATATACCACCTTTCTCAACCTGAGGGCAACTCAGGGTGGTTTACAAATGGCACAATTCGATACCACCAATAACATAAAAACAATTAAAACGTTTAGCATGAATAACATCGGATGAAACAGTACAAACAAATAAAAACATAAATCCTCAGCGTCTCATAACTAAAATCATTATCCAATTGCATTGTCCAGTCATTCCATAGATCAGAGTTTGTCTGCATTTGGGGATGCTTGCTCAAAAAACAAGGTTTTAACTTTTTTGCGAAATGTTAGGATGGTGGGGGCCAATCTGATATCTCTAAGGAGGGCGTTCCATAGCCAAGGGGCCACCACTGAGAAGGCCCTGTCCCTTGTTCCCACCAACCAAATCTGTGAAGAAGGCAGGACCGAGAGCAGGGCCTCCCCAGACGATCTTAGTTCTAGATGGTACATAAGGAGAGATATGTTTGGATAGGTAAGCTGGGCCAGAACCATTTAGGGCTTTATAGGCTAAAGCCAGCACTTTGAATTGTGCTCAGTAGCCGACTGGCAGCCAATGGAACTGGCGTAGCAGAGGAGTTGTGTGCTCCTTGAGTGCCACTCCTGTTAACAACCTGACTGCCGCCAATTGGACCATTTGAAGCTTTAGGTTATGGCATTAGGAAGGTTGAGAACCATTGTGTTAGAGAGATTGATCACTGTATGGTCAAACATTCTGACATGCAGAACAATGAAAACAAAATGATTTGTGTGTAAGCTGGACTTATACCCGTATAAAGCAATTAAATGAGTGTTGACTTTCACCTCTGGACCTCCCTTTCCCAATATGTTGTTTTCCGGAAATAGTGGGGTACAAATCCCATCATCCAAAAACCAATGGCTGGTTTTTGAATGAACGAAAGTCCAGCACACCAGGAGTACATCCTGAGATGATGAGGAACAAACCCATTTTGAATAGGTTTGTCAGGTAAAGCTTGTTTCCTTGGTGTGCTGTAGAGAAGCAACAGCTTTTGAAGAGGCCTTTTATATCTTATTTTCTTCTGTTAGCTTGATTGCAAGAAATTCCTGCCTGGTGATAGAAAGGGCAGAGCTCATGAATGTAGATTGCCCACTGGATTTCAGCAGAAATTCTGCACGCGGGGTTTGTGACAGGCAGCTGAGTTATGGGAGCATGGGAAATTGAATACTATTGTGTAAAATGGTGCACAGTTTTGCCCAAGACATAGGATAATTTGTTCTTTCCTCTTTTACTTGGGAATTGGAGGATTAATTCCAATACTTTTCTATGCATAGCTCAATGAAGGGCTTAAAATGGCAAAGAGCTGAGCATAATTTTTCCTTAGGTGGACTCCACTGTTCTCTTTGTGTGTAAATGTCATATTGTTTTTTACAATAAGAGACTAGTGTTTTATAGCTCTGCCTGGCCGTTTTATCTTTCACAAGGGAAATAACACAAGAATGATGATAAATTGCACAATAATTGCTCTTTTAGGGATGCACAGGCTGAGCAGAAGAATGGTTTTATTGGAGAGATGGAGGCAAGGATTAATGGACATAGGATCTTCCTTCCCTCTTTCTTTCTTTTTTTTCTCTTTTCTTTTTGGGGGAAAATACTATCTCATATTTGAATGTCAAGTTCCTTCTTTAAATCTTACTACCAAATGGTAAGAATCTATCTGCAGCCACTGGCACCTGGTAGCTCCATTTCAAATGTTGGAATTATTCCAGATTTTAGTCTTAACTTAATTGGAGCTGTCTAAGGTGCTGAACCCTATTCCCAAAGTAGTATGTACATCTCACACAACTTATTTAAAGTTTAGAGTGCCACCACCTCTAACTGCAACCTAAGGCTCACTTTTATAGATTTCATGTATCACATAAAGCATTTCCACTTTGAGCAGGTTGTGTTCCATGAATGTGAGCTTCCTGTTGCCCCCATCTATTGACCATCTTGCCTTCAGTGCCAGGCCTCCTGTTCTCATTAGCACGTTCTCCAATAGGTTGGAAACACAAAGGTATGTAAAAAAGTTTCAATACCTGCTAGTACAGTGGTTCTCAACCTGTGGGCTCCCAGGTGTTTTGGCCTACAACTCCCAGAAATCCCAGCCAGTTTACCAGCTGTTAGGATTTTTGGGAGTTGAAGGCCAAAACATCTGGGGACCCACAGGTTAAAAACTACTTTGCTAGAAGGTAATTCATGTCAGCAAAGCTTTGCCTTTTAATATATCTGAGCATCTTACACCAGCTATAGGCAATCAACAATGCTGTGTGCCACTGTGGCAAAAGAAGAACCATGTCAGCAAGTCATACTACTGTCATAATATACTCATCGATATCTAAGCAAACCATTTTAACTCTTTGAATTATTAAACAGATCTATGCAAAGCTGAGTATGACTGTCTAATGTGTTAGGACTGTGGAAAATGTCTTCTTTGGAAAATAATGCATTACAGTAACAAGTTACCCTTAGCAATGCACACATTATTTCTTTAGTTTTGAACATTTCCTCCTGAGAACATGATATTAAAATGCTAAGTATGGCATGTAATGCAAAATAAATAAATCAGTAAATAATAAAATTAGAGCATCATTTGCTACCATAAAGATACATAAACGTATTGTCCTTAATTAAATAAAATTCCTTGAAGCATCCAACTGCAAATATCAGTTTTCATCCCCATATACTGGAATGGTATTTACTTTGAGGAGGGGTGTACTTTGTATGATGACAAAGAAAATAAATAGAAAGGAGGGAGAAGAAAAAAGAAGTAAAAAATGAGAAAGAGGAAGAAAGCGGAATGGAAAGTATATTGGATATAAGAGAAGACTATGCATTGATAGCCATATTTCCGTGAATCTGACTTTTAAATATGCATTCATGTGTAGACAAAACAGTGTAATGAATATTTACCTTTTCTACCTTAAGAGTGAAGCTTTATAAATTACTAAAACAATCCAGTTGCCAAAAATACTGACCCTCGATTAAATTTTATTTCACAGGAATATAATTGGAAACAGCATATACAACTGTTGTCCCAAATTCTGGGGTTTGTTCCCAGCATGCCAGCTCCAATGTTTCCCAAGCAAGACATGCAGAAATGAGGGTGGGATCAGAGGTTTATTGGTTCATTGATCAAAGAAGGGTGCCGGGGAAATTCTGATATCTGACATGTTCTTCGTTGACATTTTATAGACATTTGACTATAATAGACATTACTCCGATTGGAATAAATTACAGTCCGTTATCTTATTCATTCGAAGTACATTCATTGTTGTCATGTTTTAATAGCCTATGATTGGTGGAATGTTTATGGTGGAAAGCTTAATAAAGTTTGCTGTGTATGAGGCTGCCTACTTTAACATGGAGGGGGCTTCTTGTGCAGCGAAGTGGGTGCTGCTGGGAGGAATAGTCCTGGGATGAGGAGATTTCCTTGATGAGACAATGGACAGTCGTGCCATGAGGATGGGTTTCGGATACCTTTTGGCAGAAGCCATTGTGATTCTGTGAGATCGGTATTCCTCCTGAGTGAATCTACATTCTGAGCTCAGCACTAAGTCTAGGCCTGGCTGAAAAGAAAATTCTGGTACTTTGAGCCCATTATTCGGTGGTGGGAAAAAGAGGAGTTGGCAGGGCAGCTCTGTGAGAGCTATTTCCTGCTTCTGAATAAAAGCAAGATAATAAGATGTCAATTATCTGAATCCCAACATTTCAGGGTCTCAGTTTTGGATAACACAACTAGGTTACCAATTTTATCCACAAGAACAAAAATCAACAGGCTCTTCAAAGGACTTTGGGTTTGCTCTCTACAATCTTGCAGTTTTGTATCTGCAGTGACAATTTTGAATACTCCGAAAATTTGGAAGGAAGTTTATAAAGCAACTTGTGTACTTTATTGAAATGTTGACTTCAAGAATGATATACAAGTAGACTAAAGACAATCCTGGAAGAGCCAAATCCCCTGCTAAATAAGTGGAGCCCCCTAGGAACTACAATATCTGTTCTGTAGAGCTAGAGACAGTTTCTGGTGGAAAGACAGAGATAGAGACTGCAAGAGAAAAAAAATCTTCCTTGGTCTCTTGATTTTTCTTCTTCTGAAGATGTTTATGAAGTTTTTGCTACCATAAGAGCATCATTGGATCCTAGCCAAAATATAGAAAGACAGAGAGGTTGAGATAAATAGAATATAACATTTCGATAGATAATAATGGATATTTCCAAGATAAAGAAAGCAACAAAATGAAAACAAATTAGGCTCAAAATATTGAATAAAAGGCTCAATACATCCCTTTGTATTATAGAGGATCTCAAACATATTTTAGTCTTATAAAGTACCCTGCTTCCATCTTCTTTTATTTTTTCCTATTTTCTGCTTGGCCACTTTAACCAGCCTCTCACTATTTGTAAAAGACACAATTAATCACAAAACTAAAAGGCAGCTCATATTCCTCTATTTGTTACTAAGATGGAATGCCAGGTGTACTGAATGACCGGATTTACTTGAGAAAAGGGAGGATAATAGAAAGACCTCATTTAATTTTCCAAACACTTTCTCATTGTGCAGGCATATACCTCATCTCATGTCCTTTCATTAGTAAACCACTCCTTCTTCCTTCCTACCCCATTATTACATCCTTAAAACAAGGAGCAATGTTATTCTTCAAACAGGTGGCAAGATTGCATTCCAGACCATTCTTCACCTAATAAAAAGAAAAGGTGTGAATACGTTTTGTGAATTCCTCTTAAAAATGCACTTTCTTAAAAATTTAGCTAATTCAAGATTTCAGAAAGAGCCTAGAAGGCTTAAGCTACCATTTTTTCCTGGTGTCATCATCTAGGAATATGGGCTACATAAGCTGTTTTCTGATCACACAAACACTTAGACAAGTAACACAAGCACATAAATATCATAGGGAATAAGCACCGGGAAATAACAGATTAAACAAGACATCCATACAGCATAATTAGCACCATTTGTTAGTGGTGTCAAATTTCCTGTTTAGCCAAATGGCCATTACAATATCATGTGCATGCACAAAAGCACCGATAAAATTAAATTATTAAGAGAGGCTTTTACACTACATGTCAAAACATTTATAACAAATATACTCCTTGAAAATTTACAACATTCAGGTCTTACCACTCCTCAGCTTTTGCAGTGCTACTGTAAATGTAAAAAAGGAATATTGCCTTGTTATCTGTGAATATCTGTGAGCCTGCATTCCTGTCTACTTTGCTATGATCTCCCTTTCAACCAAGGAAAACATCTGGAACATGTTTTTGTCATATTTTTCACCCTTAGCATTCCAGATAGCCATAAAAATGACCCTACCAAAACATGCAGCAATTTGAGATACTATGCTTAATACATATCAAATGTAACATTGTGGAAGTGGGTTCTACTTTTTCCTTGCCCTGCAGCACTACTTTTCTCTCAGATACCTGCTCTGTAAGATCTCTCAACACTCCAGGGTAGATTTTGAAGATTTGCCTGGAGTGACAGAATAGAAGGGGAAATTGCCTCCATCCCCATTCTGCTAACAAAACCCTTTGTTTTACCGAATAATAACACTCGTCAGCTTGTGAATAAATAAAAATCTGAGCGTATACTCATTTCTCGCATCTCCCCCCATGGCGTGACTGTAACAACTAATCTGGACATATCAAGGGACCTCGTCACAAAGGGCACTTTTGCCCTGTTTTGCCGCTTTTGTGCATGGCTTGGATGGGGCCTGCCGTATGCCATCACATAATGCACAGCAGGCCCTGCCACATTCCTACCAAAATGGGGTGAAAGCACCAAAAGGCTCTTCCTCCACCACTACAGGGAGGAAAGTGTTGTTTGGGTAGGTCCAATGGAGCTACCTACACTTTCCTCTTCTTTTTGCTGTGCAATGGCAGAAAGGGCGGTGGTGGCAATGCATGTTGCCATGCATTGCCACCCTTTCTACCATTTGATGGGGGGAGGGAAAGCGTGCCAAAGCATCCTCTCTCATCCCCACTGTGTGATGAGAGGAGGAGGAGGCAGGGCATGTGATCCACCATACGCACCTTCCCTTTAGTGGTGCAATGGCACGGCCTGAAAGAGCCATGTGAAGACGTGGTATATCTGCTTTAGTATGACTTGTTATAATATCTGAAACTGATACTACAGATCATGAATCTGGGATTTGTTTCAAAGAAGCCAAATTCAAACCATAGTTTGCAAAGTCGTCTTCTTGAAACTAAGCCAAATTAATGCCACTAACCACAGTCCCAAGTTTGGGTAATATAGCAAGTTATGATTAAGCCGATGTAAAGACTTGCAGATTCCTCTTCTTGGACATGTGCAAATAGGCTGATGGTGTCATGTCAATATGTTGGGCAACATTTCACATTGGTGTTTACTTAATGTAATTATTTGTTAATTGGGTTAATGCACCACATTTATCTCTTCCAAAATGGACTAACAATTAAATCCAGCAGATGTACAATTAACACATAATGATTTATTAAGGTATTAAACAAATTAAAGGAAGTTAAAGCATATCAATAAAGGGGGAGGGAATGCTTCCAGTAACCAAAAGGTTCTTTGTTGTCAGATCTGTATAATTGCCAAAGACCCACTTGATACACAAACATAGGCATGTTTAGGATTGGTACTTCAATTCCTTGATATATTTTGGCTGCCGTTGTAGACTTAGTTAACTCCTTCTTTGCTCAGTATAGTTCAAAGCCATTGTGAATCAAATGAGGTTTGATTTGGGATTTTTTTAAAAAAAAATTCTAACAAAATCAAAGTTTAGAATAAGCTTTTTAGAGTCAATTCTAGAGTTGGAGCAGGTTCAAACAGAATGTGAAACAGGGTTAGATCTATCACAATTGCCTGCAAGCTGGTGCTCTTCATGTGTGCAAGACTGTAGAGCCCAAGATTTGGAAAAGGTAGTCTTATGTATATGCAGAACGTGAAATTGTTTCAAGCATGCTGGCAAAAAGAAAACTATCTTTTAAATCTAGAACCCCAAATTCAAAATCTATAGCAGTGTTGATGAAGGGCTCAAAGAGGGCTAGAACACAAAACTGCAGAGTTCCATACATAAGGGCAAGGAACCTAGCAGTCATTCTCTTGTCAAAAACAAAGATCCAAAAGTTTTCAGCTCATGTGAAAGTTCAGTAAGTGGGGCTGATTGGAATAAAGTCCTCAGAAAAGTAACATGTGATGCTTGATGATCTCCTCATTCATATTTGCAAATAACTGGTATACTCAAAGTCATCTTTTTCAGGTTTCAGGTTTTAAAAATATTATTAAATATATTTCTAATGTCTGCTCTTGTCACTTCATCACACTAGAGAGAAAAATCCACTTAAAATCCGGTTTCTGCCTCCTGCAGAATTCTGAAGTTTGTAGTTTAGGGGGGAGACTTTAACAGCCTCACTAAACTACAAACCCCAGAATTCTGCAGGAAGCTGTATTTAACTGTATTTAAAGTGGATTCATTCTCTAGTGTGATGAAGTAATTGGAAACTAAGCAGAGTCAGTCCGGTCTAGTAGTTGGATGGGAGATAGCCAATGGACACTAGGTGCTGTAGGCTATATTTTAGAGGAAGTAACTAGCAAAACAATGTCTGCGAAAACCCATCTATATCAACAATAGAAGTATTCAGGCAGAAACTGGACACAGCCATATACGGTAAGAGTAATACTGTAAATGTAGCTGCACCATATACTGTGCAGCGTAGACTACAGCACAAGTGGGCAAACATGGATCTTCAGGTGTTTTTGAACTGGAACTCCTATAGTATCTCCATATTGGCTAGGGTCAATTGTGCTATTGGTATAAACCTCTGGAGAGCCATACAAGATACAAATATACCTTAGTAAGTGCCTAAATCTTGTGTGAAATGTGCACAAAAAACAATGCTCTTCAAGAGTTTTGCTGACTCTACCAGCTGCACAAATCACTGCCCCTTTGGTCTCTGTGCATATCATTTGTGTAATATAATTATAATTATATTATTATTATTATTATTATTATTATTATTATCATTATTTCATTTCCCACCTCTCCTCACAGCCCAAAGCAGGGTGCAACCTAGTTAAAATACATAAATATAACAGACGACCATTAAGATACATATATTAAAAACAGAACATAGAGTAAAACACCAATCCCAATAAAATGACATTTCAAAATCCATAGTTTAAATCTGACTGAGTAGGCTTGCTGGAAGAGATATGTTTTTAATTGCGTTTTAAATTCCACAAATGCAACTGTGCTATAGCTCCCCTGTTACCACTCTAGGAATCACAGTTTTACTGTACTAGCCTCACATCCATTCTATTGCTGATGGAGGATAGCTTGGAGAAACATTTGACTATGCCATCATGGAGAGGTACAGAACAAAGAAACCTTCCACCAAGATCCACTGGACTCCTGCAGAGGACTCAGTGGATGATATTATCAGTCTGTGTCTAGCTAGCTAAGAGCATAAAAATGCTTCTTCAATTCCATCAAATGAGGAATTGAATCACTTTACCGTGGCAAGTTGATTCCATATGCAAGTGTAAGGTGGGCACATTGTTTTGTATGTCACTAACAGAATGATGGTCCATGAGTGCAATGTTATTTATGTTAGCAGAATGACACTTTCGGATATTGGCCATCATAAATAGATACATGACTATTGGATTCTGTCTGTGATAGAGATGTTGAAGGCACAGAGCATTTGCCCATTCGAAAGAATTATGATCCTGTGTCTGGTTTCTCATTCTCCCTTTCGAGTCTGCAAAATAAAATATAAAACTACAGCAAGTATTTGGGTGCAAGCAAGGGAACAATATAATTGCTTCTGCCCTCAAAACTACTACAGCAACAATCCTAGCTTCCAGCCACTATTAAAAGATAGCTATCAGAAATATCATGCTATGTACAGTTAGTTATTAGATGTTGCAGCACCACTGTCGGATAATATTTCCAAGGGCTATGCCAATAGCTATACTGGGGAGGGAGCTTTATGCTGGGATTTTAAAAGAAAAAGAAGAGAAGAATTCGGTAACAGTAAGCATTATGCAGACTCTGGGAATTTTGGGACCAAGTTCATTGTGAACAAATGTGTATTGTTGTGCTAAGTGTAATACACTGATGGATGGAACTTGGCATGCATCACAGAAAGGGGAATAAAAGGAAACTCTTAGCCTGTGATAAGCCTCATGATGGCCCAGTAAAATATTGATTGAGGGACACTGAACCTCACAAAGGCATTTATGTGCTGCGATAGAGGCTCAAATGAATAGGCATATTCAGCATGAAATGAAACAAGCAGACTGCCTTACAGACAGATGTGCTGAAATTTCAAAAGTATTCCTTTTAAATCTAACTGATTGTTCCTTATGGATTCTAACAATATGCATTGTTACAATTTTGAGAAAACTATAAGGACAGTAATTATTTTGGCTACTTAGAATATACTGTATGAAACTTCTATAATTGCTTGGCTAATAGCAGCTGCAATGTGTTTACAATATGATCCTTAACAACAAATAGGGGGTCTCCACAACATTGGATTTCAATCTTGAGAAGTGGGGATTTACTACTCCTGTAAACTGCTACCCACCATCTCTTATAGCAAGAATGGGAAACTTTGCCCTCTCTTCCAGAGGTTTGGGGCAGCATCTCTTATAAGCTCTTACCAGTGTTAATACTAAGTGATACTGATGAAGGTTTTAGATCAAAACACTTGGAGAGCCATAGGTTTCTTATTCTACGCCATGTACCCCATGGGAGATGAACCCCTGGAGGCACGATGAGCTAAACCCTTTTGCAGGCAGGACTGAAGACCAATAGGTCAGAAGGTCAAATCTGGAGAGAGCACGGATGAGCTCCGTCTATAAGCTCCAGCTCCCCATGCAGGGACATGAAAGAAGCCTCCCACAAAGATGGTAAAGCATCAAAACATCCGGGCATCCCCTGAACAACGTCTTTACAGACGGTCAATTCTCTCACACCAGAAGCGACTTGCAGTTTCTCAAGTCGCTCCTGATACACACTAAAAAAAAAAACATCATGGGATGAGGAAGGGAGGGGGGTAATATGGTAATATGCAACCATACATTGTAACTGTTATAAAGAAACACAGTAATAAAGTTGAAGAATGTGAGTTAGCTGAGATGGTGTTTATATCTAGTTTCTTGTGGTCTTTTGCAGTTATGTGTCTTCCTTTCTCTATTACTGCTTTTCTTCTGCTTTCTACTGTAGCACTCTCTTAAGTGAAACTGTCAAATTCCTCTGAGACAAATATGTCATATGTGACTCCAGGGATGTTCAGCAAATGCAATTCAATAAACACTATATTCCAGGCATGTCAATGCACCAAATGGATCCACTATCCATGTTTGTCACAGCATGAGTTCTTACCATGCTTCAAAAAGATGACCACATAAATCCCACTGCCATTCCTTTATCTAACTCTGTTCAGCTATATTCCCCATGCAGTACAATTCCATCCCTACAGAAGAAAGCAAGTGTGACTCTATACAATACCCCTTGCCTCTGCATGTGATCAGTGCTCTCATAATTGGAAAAACTGGAAATCATTTTTGTTTTATAAAATGAGTAGGTGATTCTCACAATAGTGCAATGGTAATGGTAAAAGATGTTGGTATGATCCCCAGGCCCACTGTAGATACCTATGCTGGTCCAAGGAATAAAAAAATCTGGTCTTTTGATTTTTTTTTCTCCAGTACCACAAAGAATCTGCCACTCCTACTAGACCAGAAATATCCAACTTAAATGTATTTGTCTGTGGCACAACGCAGATACAGAACATTCTGAAATGAACATACTTGTATCAAACAAGGGAATCACAGAGGACATTAAAAATACAGGAACAAAGCAATAAATTACTGAATGAAATATCAGGCCAACACTAATAACACTACAACACTTATCTCCTTCGAAATCCACTACTGATGTTCAGGAATATAAAAAGATACCTATGATGGTATCTGCCAAAGATCTGGTCTCTTGATTCTTCCTCCAATATGAGTTTGTCTCCTCTACCAAACCAGCAACATCAATAACTACAGAGAGGATCATCCTGGATTTGGCCCCACTGGTTATGAAATGCAACTGGGTGACAACTATGATGCTGATCATTAGACAAGGTTACTTGTGAAAGGAACAAGATAAACATGCACATCTGGTCACAAGACAATCATCCACAACTGAAGAGAAATCTGAAATCCTATTTCCCTATTTAGATATTTAAAGCATGTGATACTGCAGGGTAGGGAGCCTTTGATGTTTCAAATGTTTCATATTAGATTTGCCACAAATTGGTCATGAGGGTTCTGGCAGATCCTGGGAGTTGTAGGCTAAAATTTTCATGATTGTTTCAAAGTAGAATAAAAAATGCTTACTTAGAAAGAAAAAACTATAGCAGTAAGTGTGAATGAGCTCTTTTTCTACAGTGTAAACAAAATATAAGGAGAGTGTATGTCAAGGACCCCTTCTACACTGCCCTGTGTCCCAGGATCTGATCCCAGATTATCTGATTTAATTTAGATTATATGAGTCTCCACTGCCAGATATTCTGGGATAAGAAGGTAATCTGGGATCAAGCAGTGTGGAAGGGACCAAGGAAGTGTAATGGTTCTACCACTAGTGCTGTCAGGGAACATGAGATCTTTCAGTCATATCCTTGCTGTGCGGAAGTGAGATGAGATACACACACACACACACATTAGTATATTAAATGTGTGATTCTGTCTGAATCTTATATAGTAAGAGGAAGTCCTCAGGTGATTACTAAAACATTTCGGCAGGTTCAATAGGTAAGGCATCTAACTCAACACATTTACGGTTTTAGTGCTAAACAACAACACTCTGAAAGGTGCCCAATCGGCAATTTAGCTTTATATGAAGTAGCAAAATGTGTTCCATTTTACTCGTTCCAGGGTTGCTGCTGCACTTTGTCTAACTGAAGACGTGTGAAAATCAGTCTTATATAGAACATTTTTCATTAGTTTTTACAAAGTTTAGCAGTATGTCGATTACAGTGTCCAGGCTATTTCTGTCCAAGTCTAAATGTAACTAGCACATCATTTCTAAGGCAACGAAATCACTAGATCTTCCAGTGACAATGCTTGATCCATTACCATCCCCACAGTGGAAAAACATATCCTTCAGAAACACAGGTCCCTCAATGTATTGTATCTTTGTTCACAGCAAACCTTTCTTGATGAGTGTTCTCGGGTGGAGTTAGACAAGGAGGATAAATTACCTCCTAGTGTACAGAAGCACATAAAAATGATCCCACAGGTTCAGTATGAAGCCAGCAGAGATGTCTCTTTAGCAGGGGAGGCTCCCTGACAATTAGGCCCCTTCCACACAGCTGAATAAAATCACACATTATCTACTTTGAACTGGGATATATGGGAGTGTGGACTCAGATAACTCAGTTCAAAGCAGATATTGTGAGATTTTCTGTGTTGATATTTTGAGTTATATGACTGTGTGGAAGGGCACTAAGACAACTTTTCCAGTTCAGGGCCTATTCTCCATGGACACTTAATGAAGGGCTGTTGGCATCTGAGCTTTCGGTAGGACTCAGGCTGTTCAGTTATTTAAAAAGAAACCTTAAGCCTAGTTCAATCATTCTGCTAGACTGAAATAGCCCTTCCTGAATTCTTTGCTAGCTCATTTTCATCTTGTTGTGTCTCACATCACTTTGAATATCTTCATTCACTGTACTGACATGGACTGGTTAAACTTGTGATCAACAGCGTCAGAGAAAGAATAAATTTTCATACCATTCCACCCACACACCCTAAATCCATAGAAAATCACAACCAGAAATTATTTCCTGGATCGATGTCTGTTTTTCCATGGTTTTGGGGGTAGGGGTGATTGCTTGATTAGCTGGAGTTTTTTTTTTAAGGAAATCTGCCATTCCTCATCAGACAGGCTCCTTTCCCTGTCGCACGCTGCTTGTTCTTTCCCTTCCCAATGGAGCCCATTACATGACACAGTCATACTTCCAGCCAGGCTCCATCAGGAAAGGGGAGAGCAAGTGGCACATGACACTGCTGCAGCAGCATGAGAACCTTCCTATATTGCCTTCAGGGGTAGTGATGCCTCCCCCATGTGATGCAGCATGTGGAGTGACCAATTCTCCAGACTCCCCACCAGGACCCCATGGATTCTCCACAATGTGTGGTAAATTCATGGGCCTTTGTGATAAGGTCCCATGTTTGACCTATATAAACATATGTAGGCATGTGTCTACTATTTTTGATCCTTCTCTTCAAGTATACACATTGAAATTCTTGGTTTGGAAGATGGAAACAAAATACACAGCATTTGGAAGGGCTTTGGAGGGTACAGAGGCTTGTAACCCCACATCAAAGATGTGAAGATATGATTGCAGGAGGGGGTGAAGCAGAAAAAAATAAAACTGGGGAAATACATAGAAAATGAACATAGGATTAGCTGACCATGTCTTTTTTGTAAGAACTTTTTTGTAAGAAGTAAGGTCTTCTAACCACTGAATAATAGTGAAGCTTTCAAACATTGGTATATAAGTCTTTTAACAACAGACGGAGCTCGTTCTAGATCCCCCTGTTCTACTCTGCTCTATTTGTACCACGGGAACCTCCTGGTATACACTTGAGGCATTAGACATTGCTGGCAGAAACTGCTTAATTTAAAACTCATTCCAAGGTGGTTCTCTCTCTGCTGTTTTTCCACCAGAAGGCGAGGCCTTTTTTGCTCATTTGGGTTGCTGAGGAAGGAGTATATCATAACTGGATGCTGTACTACTTAATTGGTGTGCTTTTAAATTGCTTTTTTCAGTTGTGTTTTAATATTGAGGTTTTTTTGTGTTTTGATTTATCATTTTGCTCCTTTATGATTAATTTTTTGTTGCCTCGAGTCTCAGTTTTGAGAGAAAAACAGAATATAAATTAGAGAAATAAATTAAGAAATGACATTTTTTGAAGGGGTCAGGTGACATAACTACCAAGAGGACCACCATCTCATTTAGACAGCACTTTATTAGACTCCATTCACTCTAAACATCTGTAGGCATGTGTCTACTACTTTTTATCCTTCTCCTCAAGTATGCACATTAAAATGCTTGGTTTGGAAGATGGAAACATAATACACAGCTATGCTGACCAGTGTAACAATGGATGGATCTACATCCTAGAATTAATGCAGTTCAATGCCAATATGGAATAATAGGAGTTGTGGTTTTATAAGGACTATAGCCATCTCTGTCAAATAGTGCTGGTGCTTCACCCAACTACTCATCCCAAGATTACATAGCATTGAGCCATGGCAGTTACAGTAGTGTCAAACTGCTGTAATTCAACCTTATGTCAACCTCGATGGCAGCAGTGTTGTGGGCTTCAGCTAACATAGGTGCATAGTGCAGTAATAGAAGTAAGATGGGTGTGAACATTGAAAAGAGCTGGCACAGGAAGTTGTATCTTTCAAGAGAGAAAGTATCTTTGCTGGTTTGCAAGCTGCCTGGGAGCCAGTTGGGAAGCTTCTGCTGGCAACAGAAATGGCTTCCTCTTCATTGTCCCTGCTGACACTTCCCATCTCTGCAACTGATCCAACAGAGCATTACACTGACTTAAAACAGCAAGAGGATTCCCACTTGAAAATTTCACATTGTGATGAATCTAACCTTTTGCCAGGAAGGCCGAAGCCTGGAAAGTCAGTGGCTGACATGTTGAGAGATAGGCTGGAGAGCTAAGAGGCAAGAGGGAGGAGTCAGCCGACTCCTGATTGGCTAGCGCAATCAGGGGAGGAGTTAGGTTTTAGAGGGAAAAAAGGCTGTGTCTTTTGACAAGCTGGGGAGAAGAGCTTTAAACATCGAAGAGTGTAAAAGGATAGTGAGGAAGAGGGAGCTGAGAGGAATTTAGACAGGGAGAACTTTTGAAGTGAGCCTTGTAGTGAGAGCATAGGAAAGGCAAAGGTTCCTGAAGCACTGTACAGAGTAGAGTCAGTGAAGGAATGTCTGTTTGCTCTGTGAGGCAGTCAGTGGACTGTTCTCAGGGACACACTGTGTCAGTGTAAGGGCCAGTGTGGAGCAAGGAACTCACAGGGAACAAAAGTTAAAGTCTTGAGTGAAGACTGCCTGTTTAACCAGCTAAGCCTCAAGTAACCGCATTACGCTTTTGTACCACTCTTATGAAGAGTTGATCTGTTCACCAAGTTTAAAATAAACCTGTTTCTTTTTCATCTTTAAATTGGTGTCTGCCTCGGTCTGTCACAATCATTAGACCTCTGTTAGCCTAAAGAAAACTAATTTCAGTCCAGTCAGCAAAAGAAGCAGTTGTTAAAGAAGAACTAAAGGCTTTAACATATTTTACCAATTTCACATTCACACTTATGTTTTCCTCAGACATTAATTGAGGTGGTGGCGGCGAAACTACCAATTACATCAGTAAATAACATCGTTAAATCAGTTGGTCACTTAACAACATTACTGAGGTGGGATAAGAGAGTCTTTCCCCCTCGTCATAGTCATTTATCCTTGTTAAAGTAGTGTCCAGCTGAACGTTTAACCCTTCACACTGGTGACCAGAGGTGGGATTGCTTGTCCCCCCTGCCCAAGAGAACGTTTATCTCCTTTACATTGGTGGCAGCGGTGGGATCGCTTTGTCCCCTCTGCCCAGTGTGTCGTTGATCTTCGTTATAACATACATAATCAAAAGACACAAGAAAACAGCTTTTACCTCTGACTTGTTTGTGATGAAGCAGCTCCCCCCACCCCCAGACCTATAAACTATCTGCAATAGTGCAATATAAAATAATCTGATGGATGGACTATGTTACTTCTTTTCAGTAGACTTGTCTTTGTACAATGTTTGTCCAAACTAAACTCAGTCAAGAAAAAAAACCACTGGTCTCAGATTTATCTCCAAACATTATTTGAAGGTTAAATTATACACAGACACAGTCATCATTCGATGCATTTAAAACAAATAGTGCAACTATTGCATTTTAAAGCTATTCATTACAACTGGAGCAACCTGGGTCAGTAAATAAAAATGAAGGATGTTGCTGTCTGGAGTGAAACTAAAGGGATATTGAACTGATGGCAGTCATTTTCTATTCTGTTGGCTTCACTACACCTCTTTCCTGTCAAATCACCATTAGGGAGGTAGAAGGTTCACCCTTCAAATATATAATCCCAGCATTTCCCAAGTGCTTCTATGAACTGGGTCCTTTCAGACATCAATGAACATTCACCTACAAGATAAAAGATCAAATGAACACTATCGTACTTTCATTTTCCTTCCAGCCTATTTCCACATTGAAATTGGAGGTGTAATGATACGACAAGCCCATGACCGCATCTGTGAGTTGGGCTTTATATTATTCCTTTGATGTCTTCAGATTATAGATCCCTGTTTCCAAGTTTCTCTCTCTATTTGACCGGTGACCTTCAAACATCTGTGACACGAAGAAGGGAACATATGCACAGAGGTAATATAATTATTGGAGAAGCTAAAAACTTTTGCTGGAGGATTTTTGAAAAGACCTTTGCCTAATGAAATCATTAATGCCCACTGTCAGTTCTTTGTTTATAAGACACCATCTGGAATTAGCACAATTAAATTAATCAAACTAATTATCTAGATTTAATAGTAGCAGAAGGAAGATGTTTATTTCACCAGAATGTGTCATACATTACTAAATACACAATGAAATTGGGTCTTTCTTCTTGTTTTGTTCTCTCTTGTTTCCCAAATATACGGTTTTCATTTTGGGAGGGACCGTTGTCACTTGTACAACTACTTATGTGGCATGTAAACACCTCGGATTCAGTTCCTTACATCTCTAGATAAAATTAGGAACTACCAGAAATGCTGGAAACTTGTTGCAAGTCTTTGTAGATGGATGCTGACCTACATAGAGTTATGGTCTGATTCAATATAAGGTATCTTCCTATGTTCTGGTTTTGGTAACCCTTGAGAATAATTTTAATGGGAGGAAAAAAACCCACAATCTGGGCCACATCCTTTT
This sequence comes from Anolis sagrei, assembly GCF_037176765.1. NCBI lineage: Eukaryota > Metazoa > Chordata > Lepidosauria > Squamata > Anolidae > Anolis > Anolis sagrei. Next base: position 214,519,301 of record NC_090021.1, on the reverse strand, counting down.
TTACGGAGGAGAGTCAACATTTTAAGTTAGTTGAATCCACCATAGTGACTTTGCTTTACATCCACTGGCCCTCAAGTCTTTTAATTGATAGCTTTTACTTCTATTCCACAATGTGAAGATTTGAGGAGATACAAAGTATGTCTAAGAAATTGCATGGAAGGCAAAGGAGAGCGTAAAACCGTTTCCATGGCAATAGTTCTGATAACAATAATAGTCTATCTTGCCGGGGGTAAGTAACAGATTAAGAGGTATGTAGAATAAATGTCTTCATGGACAATTTTGGAAGTTAAATTTAGGCATTAGATCCTTATTATTACGGAAAGATTTTAATAATCACACCTGTCCAAAAGAAAAATGGACAGCAACACCAAAAAAGAAAAAAAAACCAGTGGAAACTTAAGAATGCATCACATGTATAAAAAAATGGGTTATTGTTTTAAATGATGCAGTTCAGATCTTGGAATAGATAGTTTGAACTATAACTTCCAGAATCCCCCAGGTAACATGTCAACTCACCTGGCTGGTCACTAGCAATGCTGGCCATGAGATAGTAGGAAACATAATCCAAAAATGTAATTTTTCCAAATTCTTATTTCTTCAGGATCAACTATTTATTTATTTATTTGTTTGTTTGTTTATTTGAAGCATTTATATTCCGCCCTTCTCAGGGCAGAGCACAACTCAAGGTGGAGAACAACATATATATGTGGCAAACATTCAATGTCGGGACATAAAACTATAAATATACAGAAACATTAAAATCACTTATGTCCACTTTAAAATCAGTTGCTTAAAATCCATCTCAAGACATCATTCTATTGATGTAACACTTATATTCATACAGTTAATGTACTCAGTACTAACAATTGTGAAAATATTTCCTAATGAAATCTAAACCATTAATCAGTACTTGACAGCCTTGCACAACATACAGCCCACAGGCCACATGTGGCCCACACAAGCCTTTGGTGCAGTACACTGGGTGCCATCCACCCCCGCGCAATCACTGCCCCCCCTCCCCTGCTTATGCTGCTTTCTCTTCCTTGCTTGTGCACACTGTCATTGCTTCTCTTCTCACCACGGCCACCACCGCTACTACTGCTTCTGCTGCTTCTGCTTGTTTCCCACCCGTGCTCACTCCCAGGAAGGAATGAAGGAAAAGAAGAGGAAGAGGAAAGGGGAAGAGAAAAGGGAAGGAAGAAAGAAAGAAAGAAAGAAAGAAAGAAAGAAAGAAGAAAAGAGAGGGAAGGAGGGAGGGATGAGGGGAGAAAGGAAGGGGAAAAAGAAGGTAAAAGAGAGGAAAGGAGGATGGAAAAAGAGAGGGAAGGAGGGAGCAAGGGAGAAGGAAGGAAGGAAAGGGAGGTAGTAAAAATGAGGGAAGGAACTCAAAATTCAGAAACATGGTTTAGTGGTTTTAACCTCGGACTATGGTTCTGAATTGACTTTAAGAAAATCACATTCTCTCAGCTTCAGATGAACAACTACTACTACTACTACTACTACTACTTTATTTTTGTACCAGGCTTCCATCTCCCCAAATGGACTCAGGACTGCTTACATGGGGCCAAGACAAAAGTAAATCCCTTTTGAATAAATCTTGACAAAAAATCTCTGTGACAGAGTTGCCCTGAGTCTGAAGCATCATGAAAGCACCCAACAACAACAAATTTAATTAATCATTAATTATTCCTTACTTGGAAAGTGGGGTGCTAAAAACCATTTGCAACCAAAAGAGGTTTAGCCTATATCATTTTGGTCCCTTGCTCCTGACTTAAGAGAAAGGACAAGCCTACCAAATTCTGCAGAGTGGAACCAGTCAAGGTGAAAGTTACCCTCTATAAACGAAATATAACTGGTAGTCCTAGTCTCAATCCTTTTAAATTTCAAGTTATTTTAAAATCTGTTTTTATTGTGATGTTGTTATCGAAAACGGAACTCCCAAAGACAAGGGACGTCTGGATTGCCTCGTGAGGTCACCTTCTGCCCCTTCTCCCCAATTCCAAAACCAAATGGAACCTCCCCTCTGGGATCTGGCCCCATGTTGAATAAGTACCACACCTTTCCCCCTTTCTTGCACCATCACAAGAAGCAGAAATGTCAAAACTGCTAGCCTATCTTGTGCCATGCAAGAATGGGACAATGAAAAAGAAAGAGTTGGAATAACGAGGATAGATGGAGGGCTCACATGCACTTGATCTATTCCCCCACTTCTGTACTTCAGCCTAACAACATCCGAGGCCCTAGTGGTTCACATTTCTGGGTGTAAGTTCTTTCTATCAGGAAGATTTGAGAGACTTTTCTGTCTACCTCCAAGCCTAAGGTCATCACCAAAGCCACCCCTTTGAAGAAAACATGTAAAAGTCATATACGTAGCACATACGGTTAGCATGTACCTTGAGTTGATTATGTGTTCTGGTGTGTGTGTGTCTAGTCATTTGTCCTTCTACCACAGGTAGAAAACATCTTTAGTATAGCCACACCGGGGGTGGGGGGGGGGGGTGATGGGCACAAATTAGTCAAAACCATTTTTGAAGGCAAGATATTCAATTTACTTAATTGGCTTCCAAATGAAATTGTTTATAGTCATGACTTCATCTTCAGACCAGAATGTGTCATTTTTTTTCCTGTGCTTGCTCTCTGTTGAACATGTTGTTCTATGCTAACTTTAGAGCAATTACTAACAAAGGAATGTTCTGTAACAGAAACTGAAAATTACATTCCACATTTTTTCTATCATTTCAAAGTGGCTGGAAGAACTGGGTAAAAGAAAATATCCTGTTTCAAAAGATCAGCACCATGTTAAGAACATTAAGGCTACAATCTGATACACACATACCTCATCATAACAAGCCATTCATCTAGACTTACTTCTGAATAGACAAGAACCAGGTTGTACGCAAACTGCGGTGGGCTTGGCATGCCATCTTTTGGCTGGACTTTACCCAAATTCTAGGCATGCTTCCCAGTGCCCATTTCAAATATTTTCTGGTTAAGATTCTGATGTTGTTTTTGGCCCTTGTACATTTCTGACACTTGTAGAGATTAAGATATGGAGCAAATGTTTGGGTACTATTCTGTCCAATTTTTCCATAAGAAACAAGTCCACCTAGGTTTTCAGGGACAAGATGAGGCCCCAGGTTAGGGGGGTGGAAAGTGTGTGATGCAAGTGGTGGAAGGCAAGAAGTGTGGTCTCTTTTGATGGACTAACTCTACATTTTAGAATATCACTATGCAAAGGGATCTTGTACCAACTTAGAGACTAACCAAGGTCCCTTCCACACTGCTGAATAAAATCCCACATTATCTGCTTTGAACTGGCATATATGGCATTGTGGATGCAGATATCCCAGTTCAAAGCAGATATTGTGGGATTTTTTGCCTTGATATTCTGGGTTATATGGTTGTGTGGAAGGGCCCTGAGAGAATGAAGTAGCATGAGATTTCGTAGACTAACCACCTCTTCATATGGGGCATTTTTGCCCAGATTTGCTGCTTTGCTTCATGGCAAAATGAAGCTACTCTCACTTTTCCTTCCATTTCCCCATGTAATGGCAGAAAGGGTGGTGGGGCAATGTGTGTTGCCGTGTGTTTACACCCTTTCTGCCATCTGATGGAGGGAAGAAAAGGCTGCCATCTCCCATCCCTTCCATGTGATGAGAGGAGGCGGGAGGGATGGGAGCCACCCCACGCACCCTCCCTTTCACCAGCAATTGCTGGCACAACAGCACAGCCAGAAAGGGCCATGTGAAGGGATGCTTAGTCTACTTCATCAGATGATAACAATTTTGTTCTTTCATTCTCTAAAATTATGCAAGATCCCGTTGAACTATATATTAAATTGTTTTAGGGGTATAGCATGGGCATTTAAAGAATTTACTCACAAATATGTTCTACCAATTTAAATGGATTTCATATCTAAGACTAGAAATGTGCATAGGATATTTATACATTAGTGTTTATTAGAAATACAAACTACACTAAAATGTAACAGCAAGAGAAACAAAACAGTGTAAGGAAAGGTACAGTGTTTGTGTTAGGAGGGAAGACATCTGCCACCCTGGAATTGCATTTTGATTTCTTAAAAGAATCATAGTATTTGAAAAGAGCACAGAGGCCATCCAGTCCAGCTCCCAGCCAATTCAAGAACACACAGTCAAAGCATAGCCCAATAGATAGCCAGCCAGCCTCTATTAAACAACTGTGAAAGAAAGAGGTCCTACCGTTCTCTGAAGTACAGTATTCCACTGTCAAACAGCTCTTACCTTCAGGAAGTTCTTCCTAATATTTAGGTGGAATATCTTTTTCTTTAGCTTGAATCCATTATTCCATGTACTAGTTCCAAGAGTAGCAGAAAACAAGCCCTTTCCAAACTCAATATGACATCTTTTCAAATATTTAAACATGGGTATTATGTCATCTCTTAATTTGCACATATCCAGCTCCCTAAGCAGCTCCTTATAGGGCTTGATTTCCAGATCTTTGACCATTTTGGTCTTCCTTCTCTCAACACGTTTTAGCTTTTCAATATCCTATCAGCCAGAACCTCAATCAATGGCTGATACCAAATGAGAGACTCGCCCCTGGGTACACAGAAAACTGGGTGACTTGGAAGGTGCTGAACAGACTGTGCTCTGGCACCATGAGGTGCTGAGCCAGCCTTAAGAAATGGGGCTACAAAGTGGAATCCACGACATGCGAGTGCGGAGAAGAGCAACCCAAAGACCACCTACTGAAATGCAACCTGAGCCCTGCCAGATGCACAATGGAGGACCTTCTTCCAGCAACACCAGAGGTACTCCTAGTGGCCAGCTACTGGTCAAAGGACATTGGTCAAAGGACATACCAAGTCTGCAAACTTTGTGTTTTGTTTATTTGATTGATTTTTTTGTTTTTTAATGCAATACAACTGTTTTGGTTCGCTCCTGACACGATAAATAAAATAAATATCCTTCTTGAATTTTGGTGCCAGATCTGGATACAATATTCCATGTGAGGTCTGACTAAACCAGAATAGAGTGTTACTCCTACTTTATTCCTTATGGAAACACATACCTTTCAAAGTTTACAAAGGGATAGCTGTGTATATTTTGTGCAGCAAAACCAAATGCATCAATTATTCACACAACAGAATCTACCTTAAAAGACTAATAAGTTTTATTTGGCAGAAGCTTTTTAAGGACTGTAGCACACTTCATCAAATGCATGGAGTCTTGGCAGCTATTAATATATATGGCTGGGGTGAGAGGATGTAATCATTGAGGTGAGAAGAAATGAAAATGGATCATTATCTTTACTAGTCATTAACAAACAATAATTGTTGACCAGCCATGAAATAATGGCACAGGAAGCTAGGTTGAATAAGGACCACTTCAATTAACCTAAAACCTATTGAAAAATAATGAACCTGAAGGGGAGCAAGAAGGGGGTACAACCTAGGCTCCTTCTGGGTTATATGGCTGTCTGGAAGGGACCCTAGTGAGGCACATGTCACCCACTGGTGTTGGGACTTTCCACACAGCCTATATAACCCAGGGCACTTCCAGACAGCCATTCATCCTGGGAAAATTTGCATTTTAAAAATGTGAATGTTCCTGGATCCACATCCACACACACCCCAGAAACCACATGCTTTCTGGGGTGGGTGTCCAGATGTTCTCCCAGAACTTTCTGGAAGACCACCCAGACACTCTAACCCCCTCCCCAAAAGATCTTTAAAAAGTAAAAGAACTTGCCCAGCCTCCGTTTGCATGGTACCAGAGCTCTCCTGGCATGTAGGAATGACGTGCCAGAAAAAAGGGGGGGGGGGCAGGAGCAATTTTCTTTCTCCCCCCCCCCCCCCTTTCTCCTGGCATGTCATTTCTATGTGCCAGGAGAACTCTGGCACTACGTGATTAGAAACTGGGTAAGTTCTTTTATTTTTTTAAAATGGCTTTTGGGGAGAGGGTTTGTATTCTCATGGTTTTCTGGGCTAGTTTAGCCCAGAAAACCGTGAGACTACTGACTGGACTGCTCCCTCAAAAGTCCAAACTTTTGAGGGAGAAGTCCAGAAAGTGGAAGTAGTGGATTTATCTTGCACCTTCCAAGAAGATGCAGAGTAAACCCACTAACAAATTAATTCACCACAAACCAGGGTTTTCCTGGTTTCTGGCGAATTAATTCATGTTTCTCAGAGACATCACCTGCAGGAATTCCCACTTTTAATTGCAGGAACTCCCACATTAAAGGGGCTGTCTGGATGGGCCCCCAGAATATCAAGGCAGATAATCCACAATATCTGCTTTGAACTGGGTTATCTGAATCCACACTGCTATATAATCCAGTTCAATGTGGATTTTATACAGCTGTGTCCTCAGTCTTTCTCTAGGCAAAACACCTGAGCCCCGAGGACAACCTAATAGCTGCATTACTCCTCATCTTGAAACCAACTGGTAGGCAGACCTCAGCAATCCACTCTCCAGGTGCAAGGCCTAAAGCAAGGCCAGACTCTTTCCTAATCCCATGGGTTCCAGAATGCAAAAAGGCAGTTCTAGAGCCCGCCACTTCATCAAAATCCTGCAGAAAATTATATTGCTTAGATCCCATCAAAATAAGGAGTGAGGTTAGTCATAATCCAATTAGGGCTTCTGCTGGCCACCTGCCTTGACCTCCACCTACAGTTCTTGCAATGGAAGAAGTTAGATGTGAGGAGTGGCTGCTCCCCTTCTACTAATTTGCTAAGAGAGGAGAAGTTGAGGTAATGTGGGCCTAGATGGTGTTCTGAATAACTGTTGAAAAGCACCCCATGAAAGGCAGGACCAAGAACATTTCCTGTGCTGCACTGGAGAAGATGGAGCTAATGCTTTATCCTCTTTCCATAGTTAGGAGGATGTTCAAACGGGGCTGGAGGTAGGAAAGAGTTGGAATTGGAATAGGGTGTCCTTTTCTGATTGTTGGTTTTGGACCCCTAGCACCTCAGCTTCTTTTCTGGCTGAAGTCAATGCAAGTTAGAACATTTGAATCATGTCCTTATTAATTTTTTCTGTAATGACAAAATGTGTTATATCTTTTAAAAGACTAAATAAGCAATTGAGAGGTTTTCAGTTTTGTCTTGTTAGCTTGATTTTGCCAACATTTTTAGACACAGCTAACAAAACTTAGATTGCATTAATAATAACCAAATGATGGAGTTTTACCAAATAAGCTGGATCCAGATAAGAAAACTAGAAAATATACTGCTGGTATAAGGAAAACAAACATTTTATTGTTGCTGTTGCTCCTTTTCCCCTGTCACTACCTCCACATTGAAGTTTGATATTGAATTGCTCTCACAGTACTTTTGGAAGCATATTTAATGCAGCATGAAGTTGAACCCACAGAAAGCTTAATACCCAGAAGAGTATTGTGATCAATGTTACCAAAAGCCGATGAATGTTCCAGGAGAATAAACAGAGTTATACTTCACCTGTTCCCCCAATGTAAGCCAGATTGAGTAAGGTAGTTTCCATGACAGTCGGGTTGGAAACAGCTTAAAATGGTATTGACGTTAATCAAAGGGGGTGTGCTATGCCAGTTGCCACCCAGGAACTGAGTCAAAAAGAGAATCTCTGACTTATCATGGATTTTTTTTTTTGTGTGTGTGTGTGTGTGTGTCAACATGTCACATCTAACTTATTGCAATGCAAAGGAAAACCTATTGCAAAGTTTTCTGAATCTAAAAATGTATGACTCATCCAAGATCACACAGTGAGTTTCTATGTTTAAACAAGGCCTCCAGAGTCATAGTCCAATGCTCAAATCACCTTACATGCTGGTTCTCATACATAGTCCTATATAAAAATTAGATATAAATTCTAACTGGCAACATGGTCTTCAAGGCCAACTCACAATACAGATGAGTGAGATGGCTGTTTCAGTGAGCTGTCCCAGACTCACCTCTGCTTGTGAGTGTTAGGTGAAATTGGACTCATCTCACTCGTGTGTGTTAGGTGAAATTGGACTTGTTCCCTGCTCAGAGAAAGTGAGAAAGATGAAGTGGTAGTAGTGGTGGCACTTATCCTCCCACCTCAAGTGGTAGAGGTGATTGGGAACTCACTGTTAGCCCTTATCTCGATTAGGAAAAGGTAAAGATTTTTCCCTGAAATTAAGTCCAGTCGTGTTCGACTCTGGGGGTTGGTGCTCTTCTCCATTTCTAAGCCGAAGAGCCAGCATTGTCCGTAGATACCTCCAAGGTCATGTGGCCAGCATGACTGCATAGAGCGCTGTTACCTTCCTGCTGGAGCAGTACCTATTTATCTACTCACATTTGCATGTTTTTGAACTACTAGGTTGGCAGAAGCTGGGGCTAACAGCGGGAGCTCACACCGCTCCCCTGCAATTTTTCAGTTAGCCCTTATCTACTTGCATGCATTTTTTGTAGAATCCCTGCCCATTATATCTGTTTAGTGTTCTGGATCAGTGATCTAGTACCCATATCTTGTGTTCAGGCTTGAAGTTGTGTGGTCAGCACGTAGACATTTTTGTGCTCACTGAAGTGCTTTGTTCAGCTGCAGTCATGGAAATGATTGCTGGCCATAGCGTCCTGGATCTATGTAAAGTTTAATTTCTACTTTCCCAAGAGTTTTTGATCATGTCAAGTTTTCTTCTAGAAAACAATTAAGGGCTGGACTGTAAGCATGAATGAGCATTGTAAACTATCCTGTTTATTATATCAGTGAGTTTGCAACTGTGCCTAATTAGGTGAATTTGAGATTTAATATGTAAGCAGCAGAGTGGAATTAATAGAGGAGGGGGAAAAAACATAGCAAAGATAACAGAGAGGGAAGTATGCCTGAATGACACACCCTTTTGAAGGACACTGACACCGCAGATTTTTTGGCATCTAGTATGACATCTTTTATTACCCAGGAATTTTAAATTGGCATTATTGTTTTTGTCTACCTGTTAATTTCACAATCCTTTTGCTCTTTAATATTATTTTCATTACAAAATAAAATACTGTTGTATGCCTAAGCCAGGATAAAGTGGAATATATTATAGAACTTTTAGAAATGTAGTAACAAAGGAATGGCATATAAATATCCTAAACTTCCATGCACAATGGTTCAACAGGTACACAATTTGGTGATTTTATTTATCGTATCAGAAGTGAACCAAGGGTAGAGTTAGTTAGAGCTACTATTTTAAAAACACAAAGTTAAAAAACTTGGCATGATATTAAATGACCTTTGACCAGTAGCTGGCCACTTTGAGTGCCTCTGGTGTTCATATAAGGAGGTCCTCCATTGTGCATGTGGCAGGGCTCAGACTGCATTGTATTCTTCTCCATACTCGCATGTCGTGGACTCCACTTTGTGGCCCCATTTCTTAAGGTTGGCTCTGCAGTTTGTGGTGTCAGAGCGCAGTCTGCTCAGCGTCTTCCATGTTGCCCAGTCTTATGTGTGCCCAGGAGGGAGTCTCTCATTTGGTAGCAGCCCTGGCTTGAGGTTCTCGGTTTTAGCCTGCCACTTTTGGACTCTCGCTTGCTGAGGTGTTCCTGAGATTCTCTCTGCAGATCTTAGAAAGCTATTTCTTGATTTAAGGCATTGGTGTGCTGCTTGATATCTGAACAGAGGATGGGCTGAAGATGTCACTACCTGGTGATGGATATGTACATATATATTTATGTAAATCATTTGTTTATTACCTATCAATCAATCAGGACTTTTGAGGTGAAGCACAGTAGATGAAAACTGTTAGAACATTATGTACATTTAATATTGTGTCCTAAATTCAAGATTAGTCTGAAGTAGAAGAAACATGTTGAATCTCTTGTTGAATGGATAGTCAACACATATGTCAATCCCACTGATTCAATAGGTCTACACAATCTGGAACATATCTATTGTAATAAGTTGGGGGAGGGGTGATTGCATTCACTGCCTGTTTCTGTATTTAACAAAGGTACTTTTAAAAAGGTTTTGCTACCCTTTAATTTTAAATGTCACTTTTTATTGATTCCACTTTGAACCTTTGCTCCATTTTAAAATCAAGAGTAAACATTTTCATTGCACATTGCCTTCAACAGATGCTAGGTGGAGGGTGAAATTTTATACATTCAATAAATAAATAAAATTGTTCTCTGTCAATAGAAATAGTGTGAGGAGCACCCATCCATCTTGTTCATTGTCTAGTTTCCCTATTCTCTTCTCCTAAGCAGAATGAATGATGGAACAATATGCTTTCAGTGTCTCTTTTTCAATTTACCTTTTCGTATATTGGTGAAGCGATGCCCTTTAAAACATGAAATGCCATTCTTGCTAGTTCTCCTTTTCCTCTTCATACCCCAAGATATATGATCATGCCCTAAAAGCAAGGAATGCCAGTGGAGGGCTGGCTTCCCCGTGACTCTACCATATAATTAAATTATAAATGGGATTAAATCTTTTTCCATGGGAATCTCACACCTACTCTGTGGGAGCATTTTACTTTCTCGAAGCCAGCACTGTATGCATGTCGCTCTTTATTAATAAATGTGCTTCTGTTTCAGACACTAAGCACACATGTCTGTGTTCCTTGTCACCCTTTTTGTGTGGTTGCTTTTTATTCTGCTGGCTTTCTTTGCACAATTCATTTTGCATTTATGCTAGGCATATTATTGCCAGGTGCTCATGCAAATCTAAAAGGCTAATTCACATATAAATTTGAAATGGGTTTCAGAGAGCATACTGGAATACATTAAAATTAACATTTCTTTTTATAAACAGGAGGATGTTTATGTCATGGAGTACTGTGACTTCTTAGAACGCTCAATTTGGATGTTGTCATGAGGATTTGGTCTAACAAAAACTTTAGCCTAAGCTGTTATGCTTTCTTACTAGATGATATGACACTTAAACTGCTGGAGCTGTATATTGGGGTGTGTGTGTGAGAGAGAGAGAGGGAGGGAGAGGGAGAGAGAGCGCATATGAGATAAAGAGAGATTCCCCATTGGTATACTGTGAGTTTGGAAGTATCATTGTATTAAACTCATTATCCCAATGAAAATTGCCATCCTATAGAAGCAATTAATTATAAACCAAAGAAGCATCCAACTTCAAGTGGCCCATTTAGGGGGTTTTTCTGTGTGTGTGTCAGTAGAAACTTGAGAAACTGCAAGTTTTTTCTGGTGTGAGAGAATTGGCTGTCTACAAGGATGTTGCCCAGAGGACATGCAGATGTTCTGATGTTTTACTATCCTTGTGGGAGGCTTCTTTCATATCCCCACATGGGGAGCTGGAGCTGACAGAGGGAGCTCATCCGCACTCTCCCCAGCTTCAAACCTCTGACTTTTTTGTCTTCAGTCCTGCTGACACAAGAGTTTAATCCATTGTGCCATCGGGGGCTCCACTTTCCATGTTTATTCACTGACATAAAAGAGAAGGAGACAATGTGCCCATCTATGTGTACCAGAACCAGAATACTCCAGATAAGTGCCAGGGTGCTGAGCTGGATCAGTGTCTGGCGGATGTCTGCAATGCATGGCACCTTCTCCAATAACTCCAAAATCAGCATTACTATATGTGACAAGCAATGACTACCAGCAGTTTCACAAGCCGAGGACATGATGGGGACAATAAGTACTGGGGTTTCATGCTCAATCTGAAGAGTAGATCTAACCAATACAATCTTGAAATTCTTTACAACTGGTCTGCAAACAAAAGCAGCTACTCATGCTCTCTTTCCTATCTATTTCCAGGCCTTGCTTCCAATTACTGTTAGGGCTTTCCTGTATTTTCTTTGGTAAATTAAAGCCTTTATTTATTTATTTGTTTGCTATATTTATACCCCACTCATCCCAACCCTGAAAGGGACTCAGAGCAGCTTATAGATTATGGCAAAATTCAATGCCATATTATACAACAAGTAATAAATATAAGATATCAAATTATAAACCAATTAAAACATATAGATGCAATAAAACAGATTAAAACATAGTTTTAATGGAGCAGATGTTCCATCGGGGGAGGAATGAGACATCAAACTAGGGTGGCAGTGTTCACTCAAGAGAGGGCCCAGGTGAATCAAGGGCCACAAATGTCGGTATCTCTGTACTGACCCAAGGATGTGGAAAAAGGAGGCCATTCAAGAGTCCAGCAGCACCAAGTGGTCCCCAGAAGCTGAGTCCCTAGAAGCTAAGTCAGAGGCAGCAAGGGAAACAAACACTGCCCCTTCCCTCAAAGCCCCTGGTGATGGTACCTTAACTTCTTTGCCCAAGCCTTGTCCAAGTACATCAAGGGTAGGATAGAAGAGTGCCTCTGTCATTTCGTGTACATACGTCTTAAAGTAATCTGTCAATCTAGAACAAGGTCTTGCATGCCTTTCACCTATTTTTGGAAGTCTAAATTGTATGACAAGTCCAAATCAGTTTGCTCATTCAGATTAAGAACAAACAATTTTTGCCATAAAACAGAAAGGAGGAATTTCAAGGAAGTCATATATTGTTTATATAACTGTTAAGAAATCTATTATTGTCTGTCATGGAATACAAAAGGTAGTACATATTCATCAAAATCCATAGGTATAAACAATAGTGTTATTGTTGTGTGCCTTCACGTCATTTCTAACTTCCAGTGACCCAAAGGTGAAGCTATCATGTGGTGTCCTTGGCAAGATTTATTCAGAGGGAGTTTACCCTTGCCTTTTTCTGAGGCGGAGAATATCACTTGCCCAGGTTCACCCAGTGAATTTTTATGGCTCAGCAGGGATTTAAACCCTGGTCTGCAAAATCATAGTCCAATACTCAAACTGTTACATCATTTTGATAGACAGGATTTCATTGTAAATAAAATTTGTCAATCTGTCATTACAGAGAATGTCCGTATTACAAGTCTGGGTACAAAATAAGCAAACCATGGAACAGAAACATGAATGATACGCCCATATCCAAAATTATTTTTGATTAAAGCATCCTGTGAATACAGTGACAGGTAACACCAACAAACATGTACAGGATCAGACCAAAACAAAATCAGCTGCAATCTAAATAGTAATAGTATGCTTTGGTTTTCATTTCACACATAAGACAGAGCTTAGAAAATTACATATACTGTAGAAATTAAAATCACCTGTAGAGGTCAAACATTACAAAGCAGTGTTACTGTTATTTCATACTGAGAATGTTGCTAAAATCCGTGTTCAAGCCAGATAACCCAGTAACAATAACCTAGCATTAGAGACATATGACATTAATAAGGAAGGCAATTAGATCAAAGAGAGAAGAAAAAACAAACAATAAATTCCAACCAACTTTTTTATCGTGTCAGAAGCAACTTGAGAACATACTGCAAGTCTTTTCTGTTGTGAGAGAATTGGTTGTGTACAGAGATGTTGCCCAGGGGGACGCCCGGATGTGTTACCATCCTGCTGGGAGGTTTCTCTTACGTTCCCCGCAAGCTAGAGCTGACAGATGGGAGCTCACCCCATCTCACGGATTCGAACCAGCAACCTTTAGGTTAGCACTCCAACCGGCACAAGGGTTTAACCCATTGCGCCATCGTGGTTCCAGCCAACTAAGGGAAGGTTATAGCTTCGCCTACCTATAGAGCAGATCAGGAACGCCCTTACCAAGGCATTACTTTCACTATATTCATGTGTTCTAATCTCTCTAATGTTTTACAATCATAGTTCAGAAAGTGTACCTGTTTAGACTACCACTCCCATGTTGGCAAGGGAATTCTGGAAGTTGCCATTCAAAAAATGTCTTTCAAGTTTTCCTTAATGAATACACTTTTCATATTATATGAATGGGCAATGTAAGCAAGGTTCAAATTTGGCACCTGTTTTCAGTGGTAAGATTCATCTGTAATATATCTGAGCCAAGAAAAGTACATTTTCATCACCTATGAGTAACTATAGCTGTTATGCCCATGGAAAAGATAATAACATAAAGACATGGTGTGTAACAGAAAGGAAGGACAGTGTTTTCTGTTATATCTGAGCCATAGTGCGTGTTCTTTAAGCACTGATATAATTTGAATTGCATCAGCTCCTACATCACAAATATAACCTCAAAAGTGCCCCTTAGCCTTCATCCATTTCATGATGTGCTATATATTTGGGCTTCAAATTTTACTGCTTGATATAGCTGCAAAGAGACATCTAACTGCTCCTTTACATTTACCAAAGACTATTTTTGCCTAGTAATAGATTCCTATTTCATTTTAATGCATCAGTGACTTACTGCTGAAGTTAGACACCTGTGCAGAAAATGAAAAAATATGAAATGAGGTATTCTAACAAAAAAAAATCCCTTGCAGTTTTCCACAAAAGCCATCGGAGTTTGGCACTGATGTAAGAAGTCTCTATGAGAATCCCCCACTCTTACCTTTGTACCATTGTAAAATGGAAATAAAGATAGTTATCTTCTTTATCAGTGGTCTGTGCAGCATTTTAACATCATTCAAAAGTTTCCACACAGTAAAAGAGAAGAAAACTCATTAAAATTGTTCAGTGCATTACAAAGCCATGGATAGGCAAAAACCCAAACACTGCATCGGATTGCTGCACTTAACACCTGGAAAAGAGAAATATTATGTCCCTAGATTTATCTACCTGCTGGATGATATGAAAAACCCAATTTCTCCCTTGTTTAAATAATGGAGCTCAAACATGTGTAACGCCTTGAAACTCCTAGACTCCTCGATTTAAATTCCACCGTTTATTGGTTCAGTTGTATTTCATGGAATATTGAATGCTACCCCGGTATGAAGTTCCATTTATTCAACAGGTGCGTTAAGCTATCTTTTCTATGTCTATATCAGGCATGGGCAAACTTTGGCCCTCCAGGTGTTTTGGACTGCAATTCCCACAATTTCTAACAGCCTACCGGCTGCTGGGAATTGTGGGAATTGCACTCCAAAACACCTGGAGGGCCAAAGTTTGCCCATGACTGGTCTATATGCGATCTTTCACCCTATCATACTCTTAATTTACAGTAATAAAATAGTATAGCCAAGAGCTAATGTAATGAGCATTGGTGATCCACTTAGAACATTAAACATGGATTAAACATGGAACCACTGACCGCATAGGGAAGATGATGAGGAAACACAACATACAAACTATCTACAGATCCACTAAGAAAACCCAATAAATGCTATGTTTAGCAAAGGACAAGAGGGATCCTCTCTCCTCTGCAGGAGTCTACTGGATACCATGCAGCTGTTGGAAAGTCTACATAGGGACCACAAAACACAGCATCTAAACACGAATGAAGGAACATGAAAGGCACTGCTGACTACTTCAACCAGAGAAGTCAGCCATAGCAGAGCACCTGATGAACCAAACTGGACACAGCATCTTATTTGAGAACACAGAAATGCTGGACCAGTCTCACAACCACCATGTCAGACTACACAGAGAAGCCATTGAAATACACAAGCATGTGGACAATTTCAACAGAAAGGAGGAAACCATGAAAATGAACAAAATCTAGCTACCTGTACTAAAAAAAAACATCTAAAATGATAACAGTAAATAAAATACAAAACTCAAACATAGGGAAACTCCACTCCAGCCAGGAAACAATCAGGAACACCTGGTCACCTCTCAACAAGGAAATTTCCCAGGCAGTAACAAGCCACACCTAAAAACTGTCAGGCCATCAATGCTAATCAAGGTGGCCAATTGAAATATTCCCACCTAGCTCCAACAGACAAGAGTACTTTCTCCCACCCTGGACCTTCCACAAATATATAAACCCAATTTTCCAGTTTTAAACAAACCTCACAACCTCTGAGGATGCTTGCCACAGATGCAGGCGAAACATCAGGAGAGAATACTTCTAGAACATGACCATTAAGCCCGAAAAACCTAAAACAACCCAGGGATTTAAAGTCCACTTACTTCATCAGTATTTATAGTTCTTAGCACTTTAACACATGAGGCCATAAGAGTAAGTTCAGGCATCCCAAACATATCCTTATGACAGCCAGAACATGCCAGGATAGCTACTTGTCTTCTCACAATGGTCTTTGCTAAAACTCTTTCAATGACACTGACCAACAGACATTTTGTTGCCTCAAATCATAGAATCATAGAATCAAAGAGTTGGAAGAGACCTCATGGGCCATCCAGTCCATCCCCCTGCCAAGAAGCAGGAATATTGCATTCAAATCACCCCTGGCAGATGGCCATCCAGCCTCTGTTTAAAAGCTTCCAAATAAGGAGCCTCTACTACACTCCAGGGCAGAGAGTTCCACTGCTGAACGACTCTCACAGTCAGGAAGTTCTTCCTCATGTTCAGATGGAATCTCCTTTCTTGTAGTTTGAAGCCATTGTTTGGCATCCTAATCTCCAAGGAAGCAGAAAGCAAGCTTGCTCCCTCCTCCCTGTGGCTTCCTCTCACATATTTATACATGGCTATCATATCTCCTCTCAGCCTTCTCTTCTTCAGGCTAAACATGCCCAGCTTCTTAAGCCACTCCTCATAGGGCTTGTTCTCCAGACCCTTGATCATTTTAGTCGCCCTCCTCTGGACAAATTCCAGCTTGTCAATATCTCTCTTAAATCATGGTGTCCAGAATTGAACACAGTGTTTCAATTGTGGTCTAACCAAGGCAAAATAGAGGGGTAGCTTGACTTCCCTGGATCTACACACTAGATTCCTATTTATGCAGGCCAAAATCCCATTGGCTTTTTTAGCTGTTGTATCACATTGTCGGCTCATGTTCAATTTGTTGTCCATGAGGACGCCAAGATCTTTTTTATAAATTATGAATCAGCATCTCAAATATCTCAGGAATGGGCCTAAAAACCAAGACACCAAGGCATTTTTGTTGAATTGTTTATTATCAGAAAGCTCTTTCCTCTTACCACAGCAATTCAGCCATAGCTCCTGCCAACACGTGCATTGCCCCTATTTGTTCTTCCTCTCTTTTTGTTTACAGAAAAAATGTAACTCCAAGATTTGACTTGATCTTGCAAGACTTCACCATTACATCACTGTAATTCAAAAAGTTGTTTCTTTTTTCATTGACCTGTGTCTAAAATGGGAATAGAGAGATAGATGTGTGAGTAAAATTCAATGTGCATTAAATCCTTTGAATAGTGACCAAATTATAGAGAAGTGAATGTTAGTTGTTTCACATTTATATCTACTCACCTTATCAAAAGCAAAATACAGATTTGCCAAGGAGAAAACTTTTTAAAATATACATATATCAAAATATACTAGCAATTGATTAGTTAAATTCACTCACTGTCCAAGGATGAAACATGTATGCAAAAGTATACAAACACTCAGGAAGAAATGCTCCATGGATTATCAGATAAACTTTATTGCAAGCCAGTTTCTCTGAAAGATTGATTAAAATATGCTTGTGCAGAACTGCCTGGGAACAACTATGCTGCAGTTAATATAAGGAAGCATGTTTGCACCAATGGCCTTGATACAAGTGATTCATAATTTCCCATGAAAGGATTTCCTCTTTAGGATAGAAAGCAAACATATAAAGCAAACCACATGTAAATATTATGGCAAACACATTTGTTCACAAGCTGCCAATTGTCAACAAAGTCAGAGCAGTAACACAGGCAAATTTTGATGCCTCTTGTAATTGAGATACCAATCATTTTGCTTTGATAGTTGAATGAGAAAATATTTGAGCACATTTTCTAGCATAAGAGGACTTAGTCACATATTGCATGGCAGTTGTGTATAATGACAACCCTTCATTTGGCCTTATTAGTATTATTATTATTAGTAGTAGTAGTAGTAGTAGTATTCTGCTCTAAACAGTTCAGGACCTGCCTATCTTCATGACCGCATCCTCCCCTACGAGCCCACACGGTCCTTAAGATCTTCCAGGGATGCTCTTCTCTCGCTCCCATTCCCGTCTCAGGCGCGGTTGGTGGGGATGAGGGAAAGAGCATTCTCAGTGGTGGCCCCTTGTCTCTGGAATTCCCTCCCCAGGGAGATTAGGCTGGCACCCTCCTTATCCACATTCCATAAGGAACTAAAGATGGGGATATTCCGTTGTGCATTCGACTGACGACTCTGTGGTGGTGCAATAGGTTAAATCCTTGTGCTGGCTGAACTGTTGACCCGAAGATTGACGATTTGAATCCACAAGACGAGGTGAGCCCCAGCTTCCCATGCAGGGACATGAGAGAAGCCTCCCACAGAACAGTAACACATCCAGGTGTCCCCTGGGAAACATCTTTGTAGATGGCTGATTATCTCACACCACAAGCGACTTGCAGCATGTTCTCAATTCACTTCTCACACAATAAAAAACATATAATATTCAAAAATTCACAAATTATTCTGGTACATGTGGCACAAATCCTACAAGCAACTCTCCTCATAGCTGTTAATAAAAACACAATAAGCTCAATAATTAGCAATTTGCTCTCCTTTTGTGGCACTCAATTTCTGTTACCTGATGCAGCAACTTCACTCCACCAAATCACAGGACTATTTCATCCCTGTGTGGTTTCTGCGACTGGCCTGCAAAACAGCTAAAGTTGAAAGCAGATTTAGGGATTTCAAGGAGACAAGGAAAAGTCTTCCATCTTTACCATTTCAAAGAACAATGTGCTACTATCTGAGATGACTGTCCTCTTTCACTGAGCATGCAACCACTTCCAAAGTATGAAGACCCTTACATCGAATCATATATTTTGCTTTTCATACTTCTTACTATTTTATTATTTATTTATTTAAAACATTTATATTCTGTCCTTCTCACGCCAAAGGGGACTCAGAGCGGAGCACAACATATAAACAGCAAACATTCAATTCTGGGACATAAAATAAACTATCAACATACATAAAAACTAACATGTTATCTTGACATTAAAATCCACTGTTTAAAACCATTTCAAATAATCCACATTGAATCCAGTTGGCAGGGTAGGTTTTCCTATTGCTGCCTTATTGCACTGTCCCAAAGGCTTGGTCCCACAGCCAAATTTTTACCATCTTTCTGAAGGATAGGAGGGAGAATGCTGATCTAATCTTGCCAGGGAGTGAGTTTCATAGCCAGGGGGCAATCACGGAGAAGGCCCTCTCTCTCGTCCCCGCCACTTGCACCTGTGACAATGGCGTGATGGAGAACAGGGCCTCCTCAGAAGATCTTCATCTCCACAGTGGTTAATAGAGGGAGATGCATTCAGACAGGTCGATAGGGCCATTTAGGACTTTATGGGCCAAAGCCAGCACTTTGAATTGTGCTCAGTAGCAAACTGGCAACCAGTAGAGCTGACATAACATCAAA
Source organism: Anolis sagrei (assembly GCF_037176765.1). Lineage (NCBI taxonomy): Eukaryota > Metazoa > Chordata > Lepidosauria > Squamata > Anolidae > Anolis > Anolis sagrei. The sequence goes on along the minus strand of NC_090021.1, from coordinate 214,500,087 downwards.
GTTGTGTGCTTCCTGTGAGCTGCCCTAGTTATTAACCTGGCTGCCTCTCATTGGACTATTTGAAGCTTCCGAACAGTCTTCAAAGGCAACCCCACATAAGATTTTTCTTGTTCTAACTTCTATACTAAGTAACACTTGGTTGTGACAGATCTTTGCTAACCACAGTTTGGATGAATGCTAGGAAACTGGGAAGAGCAAAGACACAAACAGACATTGTAGCCATTAATTTCTATCTTCTTGGCGGACTGAATTAATTGGCCCTTATGAGAAACTGCCTCTGCCAACTTCCTAATACTTATATTCTCCAAACAGTGCTAGATCATCCAGCACCACATTGGACTGCTTTCTATTTTCATTTTAAAATTGCCCGTAGACAATTTATGTAGTCAATGTGTTTTCAACATGTGCATTGCACGTCATGTGAAACATGTGGAGGACACATGTTGGAGAAGCCTCAGTGAGTGGTAGCTCAGTGTTCATGCCAACTTCATGTTTTGCAAAATCAAAAAATAACCTTCAAGAAAGGCAGTGTGCCCATTGGGCAGATCAGTGGCATACCGCCTTCATGGCATACCACAAATCTAAAATCAAGTTGGAAGTTCTGTGGAAATGAACAGTAAACCCCTTGCATGTGCCAATCTCTCTTTGCAAGTCGGAAGGCTGTAACTTTCCAAAACACAGGAAGACAAGACTGCATGTTATTAACGATGATTGCCAGAAGGGGAAATGTTAAACAGCCACCTCCATGACCTTTTAAGAGCTTCTCATATCTGATAGGGGATTAGAAAAATACTTGGCAGGTTTTAGAGATCACTGTATTGCTTCTCTTTTTATGACTGGGACAAGGGAGTAATGAAGTCATGGTGAAGTCATTCAGCAGGTTTAACTTGCTGCAGCTGCATCTGTAGAATATTAAATGCACTTTCCTCCTTTCTATTTTTTCACCATACCATTGGCGAGCCTTCTTCAAGCACCCAGGGCCAAGTTTAGATTAGTATGGAATGTTTCCTGTTTAGATTACACCAGACGACGAGGGAGAAAAGACATGGGATTCCCATTTTAAAGATTCTATTCTTTTCATAGCACCAGTTTTATCCCTAAGGCTTATCTGTTGTTACCCCGCCATAATAAATACCATTATTCTTTACAACACTGCCAGAAAATATAGCGCCCAGTCTATAATAGTGAATTCAGGGGATATAACAGCAAGCACTTCTCCATATTCTGCTTTGAAGCACTGTATTTAGATCTAGGCACCACAGTTTATGAAGGATGCCAAAAAGCTAAAACATGACCAAAGAAAGGCACTTAAATTGGTAAATGTTCAAGAAAGCATAATCTAGGAAAAACAGTTGAGAAACTGGGTGTGTTTAGTCTGAATCCTGATGATGTAATGGACATCTTTAAATGGGTTGCTGTGTGTTTTCCAGGCTGTATGGCCAAGTTCCAGGAGCATTCTCTCTTGATATTTCACCCACATCTATGGCAGGCATCCTTACAACCTCTGAGGATGCCTGCCATAGATGTGGGTGAAATGTCAGGAGAGAATGCTTCAGGAACATGGCCATACAGCCAGGGGTGGCTCAACTCATTATGCAAAGTAAGCATTTGCAGTATAATTGATTTTGCCCAGGGGCGCTCTTGAGGCGCTCTTGGGGGAAAATAGACCTTGACATATGCGAGTTGTAGTTACTGGGATGTATAGTTCACCTACAATCAAAGAACATTCTAAACTCCACCAATGATGAAACTGAACCAAATATGGCACACAGAACTCCCACGACGAACAGAAAATATATATCAGTGATTGGTTGGGGGGGGGGGGGGCAAAATCCTGTTTGCTTACTGTTGAAAATTACCTAGGGCCACCTCTGCATACAGCCCAGAAAACTCACAGCAACCCAGTGAAGGGGAATGTGGAAAAATTAGGAGAGGCAAGTTTGTTTCTGTTGCTTGAAAGGATGAAGATGAAGTCGAGCATGTCCGTCCCTCCCCGTCCCCCCGTCCCCCCGCCAATAAGGGATGGTAACTTATAGTTCTGCAAAGGGCAAGGGTACCAGACTGCACAAAGGGGTTAAGTTTTGGTCAATTTGCCAAGACACTAGCAACAACAAGGACCCCATGAGGCTTTCAGGGAAGAGCCTGACCTTGGGGCCCCTATAGTTTCCCAAGGACCAGAAATCCATTCATTGGCTCAGTGAAGATAATCAAGCACATTTCCATGACTTTTTGGACTTTCCTCAATTTCCTTTTGGCTCAAAGGAACTCATTTTCACGTCTGAACTCCCCCAATATGAATTATGGACTCATGTTTTAATAAAATTAATATTTTAATCAATTTCTCTGGTGGGGGGAGGGAGGGAAGGGAGGTTTGATATGAGTTTCTTCTGGATTCCTATATTTCCCCATGTATTTTTCCTTGGCACCCCAACCCCTCACCCCTTTCTCATGGGGAGGGGGGAAACTCCTCAAGGCAGCGGTCAGCTATTGAAAGGACCATCAACAAACACAAAAAACCCATATCATTGGAACTCTGACATGAACAATAAGACTTGGAATTCCTATTTGGTTTCAAAGTGGAGCCATCAGACTGGAATTTCGTTTTCGCCAACTTTTTGGTCATTTCACAATAGGAGCGAGACGACCCTCAGGAGGTCGTCTTCTCAATTTTGTTTACTTCACTCAAACTAGACATTCCTCCCAAGCCTCTCCTTTGTGCCTTATCTGATTGTAACAGGAAGACTCGGATAAGGTGATCAGGGCTCATCACAAATCCACTCAAGGACAATAGACTGGGCATCCGTCATAGACTGGATTTATCTGATTCTGGGCCCCTGGGCATCAAACCTATTGATCCCTTCACCAGCCCATTGTTCCTGCTTCGTCCCGCCTCCCCTCTCCTGATTCGCCAAAGCGCTGAAGCGGGGGGAGTTTTCCCATTGGTTCCTGCGCAGCGGAGGAGCTCTGCAATTGGCCCCGACACAGGGTGGGTGGCCACGCCTCCCCCCCCCCCCCAGCTGGAATCGCATCAGCCAATCAACTGCGAGCCGGGAGGAGGGCGAAGAGCGGGAGTTTTGAACTTTCAAACCTGAAAATTCCTATAAAAATGCCTCTGATCTCTGTACTGGTATGCTTTGTAGGCGAATGATTGCTACATCGCATCCTTTTCAGCTGAATCGCTAATAAAACCACCTCAGTGCCTTTTCTTCAACTTTGGTGGGCTTCATTCTGAATTTTTAATCTAAATAAAATTGCTGAAATCAGGCTTCTCTGGCTCGCCAAAGTAGCAAACCCTCTTTGGTGGGGTCTTAGGGTCCCTCCTCCTGGGGAAGACCCTCCTAAAGCTCCTATTGACTTCAATGACACAAGAAAATTGATTCAAATTACAAGAAAGAAGATTCCAAATAAACATTACTGAAAAGTTCCTCATCCACTGGCCAACAGTGGGATTGACTTCCCATATGTGGAGGGTCTATATATTCACTCATATCAGACTGCTCCAATAGGGGCAGTTTGACATAAACTGGAAACATGAAATCTTGCAATCAAGCTTCTGTCAACTCTTCAGAACATCACAAGTGCCAGCAACCACATTAGTATATTGAAACATCAGTATCTATAGAAGCAGCTGAATAGGACTCGCATTTTTCAGCCAGAGTGCAGACTTGAACCTAGTGGGCAAGAAGTGGATCAAAGGCTACTGTTTTCACAGAAACATCACAACAGTTGAGCCAGGGAGCTTTCTATAAATAATTCTTTTTTCTCATGCTCTGTTATAGCTAGTCAGCATGGGGCTGAGCTAGAATAAAAGCAGCACTTTAGAGATGACTTCCTCTTCAAATTGGAAATGTACTGCCATCTGGCGGCATTCATATGCAGGCCATCAAAGTGAGAAACTATTTGGAACATTTCTTGTTCTTTCTTTCAATTAAAGTAACTGTTCATATCTCCATTTTTCAATTTAGAGAAAACTCCATCTAGATATATTTATTTCCTAATCCCAGAAGTCTTTCGGTCAATATAAGGGAGATGGAATACCCTATTGTTGGTGATTATTATTATTATCATTATTATTTGTCATAATTCTTACTCATGGCTCTAAGCGGGTAACAACACAGCTAAAACACATATTAATAAACATTATATAAAATACACATATTAAAATGTATTTCTACAAATTACATATATTAAAATACACAGAACAAATATTTAAATATAGTGAACACAAGATGTGAGTTTAAAATTCATACCTCAAACTAACTGAGTAGGCCTGCTGGAAGAGATAAGTCTTGAAATGTGTTGTATGCCTTCAGGTCATTTATAACTTACGGCAACCCTAAGGTGAACCTTTCACAGAGTTCTTTGGGCAGAATTGGGTCAGAAGGAGTTTGCCATTGTCTTCTCTGAGACTTGGAGAGTGTGGCCTGCCCAGGGTCACATGACTGTATCAACACTGTCATATAATCCAGTTTAAAACATAATCTGGATTCAGAAACTGGATTATATGGCAATCTAGATGGGGCCTCAGTGGGTTTCCATGGCCAAATGGATTTGAATCCAGGTTTTCTAGTATCCTAATCCAACACTCAAATCACTAGATCAGTGGTTCTTAACCTGTGGGCCACATACCACCAGTGGCCCTTGAGGACAAAAATCTGGTCTGCGAGCCTCCTTCCTCTTTATTATTTTATTTTATTTTATTATTTTATTTTATTTTATTTCTGCTCCTTTCATGCCACCTGCCACTCCTTCCCTGTCGCTGGCCATGGCATGTGTTCTGTATCAGAAACTAGAGCTGATGTGGTTTATACAATGCAATTTTCAGAATCAGCATCCCAACCCGAACCTAAAGTTGACCTAAAACTGATTTGTAACCTTTTAGATATTAATGTTGGAGAGTGCTCCTTGGTGAAAGTGGTCCCTGGTCAAAGTGGTCCCTGATCAAAAAAAGTTTGGGAACCATTGCACTAGCCCAAGTTGGCTCCCAGAGTACTCATTACTCAGTTTTAAAAGAAAACCTAAATACAGTAGATATTATGAAATCTAAGCAGGAAAAAAAGAGTACAGTCATGCCCTATACAAACATTGAACAGTAGGGTATACTGGGTTGATGTAACTGTACATGAAATATGGCACAGTGTCAAACACATTTGATCCTCAAAGTGGTCTGAATCCACCACCCAAATCTCCACAGAATATTTGGACAGTGACAATAGAGACTGCCAATGTAATTTGTTATTAGAGGGATAATATTGCTTCCCGGGACAAAATCCTCTGGTTCATCTTGCTGTGAATAATTAAATCAAGGGGCTATACAAAGGGGGAAATGTTGCAGTAATGGTGACTTCAACTACCGCAGCAAAGAGACTGGATAAATGTTTGTTCTGCTCAAGACAGAGAGATAAACACTCTAGGTATACTAGAATCACTTAATAATATTTGGCCATGGAACTCATCAAAGGAAAGATTACCCTGGTTTTTATAGGAAGCAATGCTCAGGACTTAATGCAAGGTGAATCAACTGGAAACACTAGTTGCAGTGCTCTCAAATTCAATGCATGCACCATACATTGCTAGGGAACTCCAGCACATTTAACATTTGGGGGGGGGAGGGTCAGGAGATTCATTTTAAACAGAACTGTGAGAGGGTCATATTTCTCCAGAGCGCTTAGAGCATCGTTTCTCAACCTGGGGGTTGGGACCCCTGGGGGGGGGTCACGAGGGGGTGTCAGACGGGTCACCAAAGACCATCAGAAATCACAGTATTTTCTGTTGGTCACGGGGGGTTCTGTGTGGGAAGTTTGGCCCAATTCTTTTGTTGGGTTCAGAATGCGCTGTGATTGTAGGTGAACCTGCAACTATAACTCCCAAATGTCAAGGTCTACTTCCCCCAAACTCCACCAGTGTTCACATCTGGTCATATTGAGTATCCATGCCAAGTTTGGTTCAGATCCATCATTGATTGAGTCCACAGTACTCTCTGGATGTAGGTGAACTATAAATCCCAGCAACTACAACTCCCAAATGTCAAGGTCTATTTCCCCCCAAACCCACGAGTATTCAAATTTGGGCATATGGGTATTTGTGCCAAATTTGGACCAGTGAATGAAAATACATCCTGCATATCAGATATTGACATTACGATTCATAACAGTAGCAAAATGACAGTTATGAAGTAGCAATGAAAATAATGTTATGGTTGGGGGTCACCATGACACTAGGAACTGTATCAAGGGATTGCAGCATTAGGGAGGTTGAGAAACACTGGTTTGTTGTTGTTGTTGTGTTAACAGTTTATGCCTATGTTTTTATTTTATATTGTATGTTTTTGTATTATTTTGCATATGTGGAAACCGCTCTGAGTCCCCTAGGGGAGATAGGGTGCTATACAAATAAAGTTATTGTTGTTGTTGTTGTTGTTGTTGTTGTTGTTGTTAGAGTTGCTTAAAGCAAGCCATCAAAACCAATAGAGTTTTAAACAGCCAATTTTTGTGAAACACTAATTTTGTCTCAATTGAGTAAGAGATGAGAGGGTGATTGAAAAAAAGTGAGAAAGGTTCTCTATGAATTCTCTGAGAAACTTAGCTTAAAATCTTCCTTGAAGCCCATGTCTTAGGTTTTGCTTCTGGGCTTCGCAATGACCTAGTTGAAAATCAAGATTCTGGACCAGTCATTTGTCTGAAAGAGCCCAGTTCTTTTATGTCCTTTTGTTTTGCAAAATGCAGTGCCTCGAAATACATGTACAGCCTCATGGGAGGATCAATCCTTAGTCCTCCTATTGACAATGATTTTTTTTTTTTTACTGGGATAGTACCAGCAGGCAAAGCTGTACCACTCTACAGCCAGTCATACACAACACTATGGTAATATAGTGCCTTCTGTGTGATGCATTGCAAACAAGTCATTCTCTCAGATATTTTACCAACCTGAGAAACTAGGAAACGTATGCCAACAGAGAATGTAAATGTGCCCATTCATAAAGACATCCATTCTGTTTTCTATTGAATAAACACAATTCGAATTTAAACTGGATAAATGGTAACATTTAAGGAGACAGAAGGAAAGAAAGAAAGTCAACATATAATAACATATAAAATAAATAATGCTCTTCCTTGCAAGAGCAGAATGCAGATCACTTGACAGTCTGCTGTGACGAATTTGCAAAATAGTTTGCAGACAAAAGTGCTCTGACTTGGATACTCAATACAGGTCTAGTAGATGTAATCCTGGTTCTTACTTGATCTCTGTCATTGCATTAGTGTTAATGGAGGGGTGAGAACCACCACACGCATGGTGGACCCATGCCCTTCATGGTTCATAAAAGTCATCAGAGGGGGAATAGCCCAATGGGTGAGTGGAATGGTGAATTCTTCTCTGAACCATCCTGTCTAAAGAGGGCAGTATGAGGCCTTTACTGGAAATAACCTCTCCCCTCAACCTACCATACTAGATAATGTACACGTTTCCAATATTCCTTTTCTAGGCAAGTTTCTGGAGGTAATGGTGGCCTCCCATAGAATAATTGTGAAAGATTTACCATAAGTCAGAAATGACTTGAAGGCTCACAACAACATGTAACTGCACTTTGTATATACTTGTCCATACTATAGACATATAGAGCAATTTTAAACCTGTAGGAATTTCCTTTTTACCCGCACAATTTTCTTTTCATCTCTTTGATATAGTTTCTTCAGTCATGTCCATGAATATGGTCCCCTCTTGGTTTTCTGAAGACTGTGTCATAAACAAACTATTGGTTTCACAAAATCCAATCAGTTGCTACACTACTTCATTTCTTTTTCTTAGGGTACATTTTCCTGCTGTCTTTGGTTCTCTTCCATTTCCTTCTTTTCCATCCTAATCACCTATGATTAACAAGAAGTCCTGTTTTGGTGTATGGCCAGTTTCCTCCTGGACTCCATAAACTAAAATTATAGTTTTCTCTGAAGTTTGATATCACTAAGGTGCTATATAATCCAGTTCAAGAATGATAATCTGGATTTTATATGGCAGTGTAGGTGGGGCATAGGACACATTGAAATATGGTAGTTCTAATTCAGATTTGCATGTTGTTGTTTCTTCAAATAATACATAATAATGTTGTTTGAATGTTAATTCGTTTGAATAAAATAATTCAGAAACAATGGTATTTCGTGGCTTTTTGTTTTTCTCTTCAAATAATATGGTGCTGTGCCTTGCTTAGCCTTAGTAAAACTTTGACTAACCTGAGAATTGAGGAAAAGGTTAGGCAGCCCTCACTTGCCTCAGTTTTTCAGGTATCCTTCACATTTTCTGCCTATTTGAATAAGTTTTTCAAATGTATAAGCTTGAACTAGTCAGTTCTAAAGAGCAAGCCCAATAAAGGGACTCTGCACAAAGTAGAAATATTATGCAGTTACTCTTTGTCAAACTATTACTTACTGGCATTGGTGGCTCGGGGCAATTTTCCAGTGAGCCTGAAAGCTGGAACCAAGACATTTTACATGGCAAGCATGGCTGACCTCAAGCAAAAGGCTATAACAAGACTTCATTTGCAATTTCCGGACAAAAAGACTAAGCAGTTGCTTGTATATGAATGGTGGAACTGGGCTAAAAAAGGACATGTGAGGAGGTGGAGAAAAGGGCTGTTATAACAACACTGGTATTTGCTTTGGTTGCTTCACAAAAGGAGCCAGACTAGACTGTTAATGTCTAGCCAATTGTTCCTTGACTCCTATCTTAGCCACATTAATGTCTCTGTACTAGGAATTTACCATAACATAAACTGGAGATTTGCAGGTCTGATGGGGAGGGAAACTGGGAGGATGCAGCTTTCGTCCTGTTAGTGTGATGAGAGCTTAACCCCTCCCCCCCCCAATATATCAAATAGTAAATACCATATATGAACTATGTCACAACAAAAAAACCAACATAGTGTATTTCGAACATTTTTTGTAACTGCTTTCTGTTTTTCCAAAGGTATTTTAAGATGAAGATCATAACTGGTTTCAGGCTTCAAATATTTTGTTCTAGGTTACTGCTCACAGAAGAAAAAGTTGTTCAACTATTTTTATTTTCTTTTGTTTTCTTTGTAAGTAGGTTATACTTAGTTGGAGAAAATTCAACACAAGCTAAAAGTGTCTGCATGATAGCATGGGCAACATAATCCAAGATTTTGAAAGAATAAGCTGTATTTAAACCCAAAATCTGTAAACATATCATAGATGCCAACAAAGTGGCCTCCCATATTGTACATTCTGTCAAGCACCATGTGGCAAGTTGCAATAGATTCTTTACATTCTCATCAGGCTTCCATTTGGGGTCTATTTCTGAAGAGAGACAAGAAATCATGGTGTATGGCTAACTATTGATAGCAGTTTTATAAACTCAGGATAAAAAGTGATTAGTGCAGTTTCTACGGGGCAGTTACTACATAACCTAAGATGAACATAATAACCCTTGAGATTTCCCTGGAGCAAAAACTTTGTGTCTTGCATGCATTTAAGCAAAGGACTAGAAGAGGAGCAAGACATGAACTTTCCCCATGTGCAAAATGCACTTCACAAAGTCATCCAGACGAGCTGGCAGGTGACTGAGTGATTGCGTCCTCTACCATATCCTAATGCACAAACACCTCACAGGAGTTAGACACAGGAGTAGACAGGTAATTAAATAGACTGATAGGCCTTGGTTTCTTAGAGAACAACAGTATCAGCAGAGACATTAACTCAAAGAAATTGGATTCCATTCCACATCTCAGCAATAAGGACACGGAGGCTTAAAGGACTCATGTTGAAATTTTATTTGTGAAGCCTTGGCATGAAGGACAGCTCCTTTTAAGCCAGTTGATAGAAAACTGAAATCAATGGGGTTACTGGATAAAAGGACTGGCAGAATCAACCACAGAGCTGAAGGAATTTCAGCTGCTTTATTCTAGTCATTTTAGACTCTAACAAATAACACAACTACTGAATTAGAGGGTTCCGGTTCCGGTATGGCGGTTCCGGTATGGCGGCCGGCAGCAGCAGAAACGCAGAGCTGCGCCGACTAAAAAATCAATCCTAGGGAATCCTAGAGAACCACCCCCCCTCGACCACCTAAGTAAGGAGGGGGAGAGGCTAAGAATCACCACGAGCCTAGCGGGGGTCCAAGCGGCCAGGAAAGAGCCAAGGAGCCGGGAGAAGGGGCCAGGAAGGCGAAGGAAGGTAAGGGAGCGCCGCCATTACAACGTGGCCCGGCTCCCTCCTTTCAATAAGATCTTCCTACCTGGTGAGTGCTGAGGGGCCGACTGCTGAGGGGCCGACTGCCGACTGCCCAACTCCGTCGGGGCCATCTGCCTAACCCTGCCCAACCCTGCCCAACCCTGTGCGACCACCGAGGGAGAGGGCCCGGGATCCGAGCGGCGAGGGCTGCCGAGGCCGTCTCCGCGAGCGCCGCTGCCGCCGCGGCCGCCGGTTGCCGGGGTCGCGGCTGGAATCGCCCTGCTGTTGGGTGGCCGAGAGGCGGCGGGCCGCTGCTGCGTCGCCGCCGCGGCCCTCCTAGTTGCAGCAGCCATCAGCGTCGCTGCTGTTGAGTCGCCCCCTCCTCGGAGTTCTGAGGGGGAAGAGCCGGAGCCTGCGCTGCTGCCGTCGCTGCTGCCGAGGCCGCCGCCGCGAACGCCGCTAGCGGCGGGGCTGTGAGTGGGGAGGGAGAAGCGGCCAAGAAGGTGCTGTTGCTGCTATTGCCATCATCGCTGCTGAGCCTTCCCCTCCTCAGGGAGGGGTGAGTAGCCACCGTCTGGCCTGTGCCACTGTAACAACAATTCCATCTGGACGAGGGCCCTGCGAGGGTCCGCAGCATGAATACCCTCCTTGGCAAATTCTTTATCATCTAGTTGACCCTGCTGGCCTCCTCCAGCCAATTGTGTGGACCAACTAAGCTGACCAATCACTTGTACAGATCGACCCTGCTGGCGACCGACTGTGCCAACTGGGTTGTGTGTGTGATCCAACGGTGCTGACCAATTGTGCTGACTAACTTCATGCGCAGACCGACCCGTGTGTAGACCAAGCTCCTGTGCAGATCGACCCGTGTGTAAACCAGCTTCCTGCGCAGACCGACCCGTGTGTAGACCAACTTCCTGTGCAGACCGACCCGTGTGTAGACCAACTTCCTGTGCAGACCGACTCGTGTGTAGACCAACTTCCTGTGCAGACCGACCCGTGCGTAGACCAACTGTGCGGCCAGACTGTGTGTGGACCAACTGTGCTGACCAGCACTGCTGACCGACCACCCGCGTTGACCATCTCTGGAAGGATTAAGATCAACCGCCATCACTGTAACGCCATCCACCGCGTTACTGCCTCCATTTCCGGAATTATCCAGCTCATTAGCAGTTCCGGTGGCCATCTTAGTGACCCGTCATTCTATTGCAAAGCCCTCAACCACCCGTCCTTGACATTGATAGCGGGAGGGGGAAGTGAGAGATCAACTGGATTCAACATCCATCAATAAGACTGAGGACTATATAATCAATTTGCACATTTATTTATTGCGCTAGTAAATTGTCACCTGAGCCAACGCTGACACCCCTGCCAACTGCCAACATTTATATGAGCCAACGCTATTAAGTCTATCAAGTCTTCCAACCACCAGCACTTTAATTGAACCATTGCTGCTAAATCTTCAACTGTTAGCACTTTATTTTGGGCCAATTGCTGCTAAGTTATACAATCTGTTAGCACTTTAACCAACATATCGCACTTTAACCCTGTGTAATTAACGCTATTAAGTTGCCACCATAGCACTTTAGTCTCTTACAACGCGCTACTGTATGCACTTTAATAGCTTTAGACTTAAGCTTGGTACTTTAAGACCTAGCACTTTAAGACCTACTGCTACGTGAATCCCAACGTTCCAATTCAACCCTGTATCAACTCTGTTCCCTAATGTCAGCATTCCTCCCCTGGTTTCTGCTTACTGTGTTACTGGTGGACTGGGAGGACAATAGAGGGTGGAACAGGTGGAGGGATCCTGGAAACAGCATAGCAGGAGTAGGAAAGAACTGGACTGAGACTGGGTGGCAAAAGCAAATAATCTGGAACAAACCATGGGTTGAAACTACGAATTCCAAGTGCAATATGGTGGAAGAGGGGTATTCCATTGACCGGGGGGCTCCCATAGAGTCCGTGACGGGGAGAGGGAGATGCGGGAAAGGGAGACCACTAATTCGGCTAATTCGGCCTAGAAATAGTAAAAATCTAACAACCCAAATTCGGCTTAGGGAAAAAAGAAAGAAAAACAATTTAATCACCTGTAATCGGTCTCCTGACTTGGTAAGTGGGTGTACCCAGGATGGCAGTCCCTCTGGGTTGAAGATGGTGCTGCTGAACGCCAGATCTGTCAATGGCAAAACATCCCTCATCCAGGATCTAATCCTGGAGGAGCGGGCAGATCTGGCGTGCATTACGGAGACCTGGCTGGATGAAGCTGGAGGAGTAAATTTAACCCAGCTTTGTCCGCCAGGATTCTCCGTACAGCACCAGTCGAGACCTGGAGGGCGGGGAGGCGGAGTTGCGGTGGTCTACAAGAATTCTATCTCTCTGACCAGAGGCCCCATCCCACAGTCAACCAATTTCGAGTGTGTCTACCTGAGGGTGGGTGACCGGGACAGAATAGGGATTCTGTTAGTGTACCGCCCACCTCGCTGCACTACGGTCTCCCTACCTGAGCTAGCGGGGGTGGTCTCGAGCCTGGCATTGGAGTCTCAACGGCTTCTTGTGCTGGGGGACTTCAATGTACATGCCGAGACTACCTTAGGAGGAGCGGCTCAGGACTTCATGTCATCCATGGCAACCATGGGGCTGTCCCAACAAGTATCTGGCCCCACCCACTGTGCGGGACACACATTAGATTTGGTTTTCTGTCAGGGATGGGAGCAAGGTGGCGGTGTTGAGGAGTTATCCACCTCTCCGTTGCCATGGACCGACCACTATCTGGTCAGATTTAGACTCACCATACCTTCCAACCTCTGCAGAGGTGGGGGACCCATTAAGATGGTCCGCCCCAGGAGGCTTATGGATCCGAATGGATTCCTGACGGCTCTTGGGGATTTTCCTGCTACCTCGGTTGGTGATCCTGTTGAAGCCCTAGTGTCTCTCTGGAATGGGGAGATGACTAGGGCCATAAACACGATTGCTCCGGAACGTCCCCTCTCAAGTAGCCGAGCTAAACCAGCGCCTTGGTTCAACGAGGAGCTGGCAGCAATGAAGCGAAGGAAGAGGAGACTAGAGCGCGTGTGGCGTTCGGACCCGAGCGAGTTAAATCGAACACGGTTTATTGCCCTACTAAGGGCATACGCCGTGGCAATAAAAGCGGCAAAGAAAGCCTTCTTTGCGGCCAATATTGCGTCCGCAAAGAACCGTCCGGCGGAGCTGTTTCGAGTTGTCAGAGGGCTATTGAACCCCACCATTCCGGATGGGAACCCTGACAACTCGACGGCCCGCTGTGAAGCATTTGCTCGGTTCTTTGCGGACAAAGTCGCTTTGATCCGCTCTGACCTGGATACCACGTTAACGGCAGTCTCTGAGGATGTAACACGAGCATCTGCTTGTCCTATTTTGATGGATTCATTTCAATTGGTGAAACCCGAGGATGTGGACAAGATACTTGGAGGAATGAGAGCTACCACATGCATCCTAGACCCCTGCCCATCCTGGCTTCTAAAAGAGGCCAGAGGGGGATTGGCCGAGTGGGTGGAGGTGGTGGTTAATGCCTCCCTTCGGGAAGGCAATATTCCAGCCAGCTTAAAACAAGCTGTAATAAAACCGCTGTTGAAAAAACCATCACTAGACCCCACTCAATTCGTCAACTATCGGCCTGTTTCCAATCTTCCCTTTTTGAGCAAAGTCCTGGAACGTGTGGTGGCCTCACAACTCCAGGTATTCTTGGTAGACACGGATTATCTAGATCCGGCACAGTCTGGCTTTAGGCCGGGACATGGTACCGAGACAGCCCTGGTCGCCTTAGTGGATGATCTCCGCAGAGAGCTCGACAGGGGGAGTGTGTCCCTGTTGGTCCTGCTGGATCTCTCAGCGGCCTTCGATACCGTCGACCACGGTATCCTTCTGGGACGCCTCGCGGGAATGGGTCTTGGTGGCACTGTTTTACAGTGGCTCAGGTCCTTCCTAGAGGATCGTACCCAGAAGGTGTTGATGGGGGACAGCTGCTCGTCCCCACAACCATTGTCTTGTGGGGTCCCGCAGGGCTCAATACTGTCCCCCATGTTGTTTAACATCTACATGAAGCCGTTGGGAGAGATCATCCGGAGTTTCGGGGTGCGGTGTTATCTGTACGCAGATGACGTCCAACTCTGTCACTCCTTTCCACCTACTTCTAAGGAGGCTGTTCAGGTCCTGAACCGGTGCTTGGCTGCTGTGTCGGACTGGATGAGGGTGAACAAATTGAAGTTGAATCCAGACAAGACAGAGGCACTCCTGGTCAGTCGAAAGGCCGAACGGGGCATAGGGTTACAGCCTGTGTTGGACGGGGTTACACTCCCCCTGAAGACGCAGGTTCGCAGCTTGGGTGTGACCCTGGATTCATCGTTGAGCCTGGAGCCCCAGGTCTCAGCGGTGGCCAGGGGAGCATTTGCACAGCTCCGGCTTGTGCGCCAGCTGCGCCCGTACCTCGGGAAGTCAGACTTGGCCACGGTAGTCCACGCTCTGGTCACATCCCGTATAGATTACTGCAACGCGCTCTACGTGGGGCTGCCCTTGAAGACTGCCCGGAAGCTCCAGATGGTCCAGCGCTCGGCAGCCAGGTTGCTAACGGGAGCAGCTCTCAGGGAGCACACCACTCCTCTGTTGAGCCAGCTCCACTGGCTGCCAATCCCCTACCGGGCACAATTCAAGGTGCTGGCACTAGCCTACAAAGCCCTAAACGGTTCCGGCCCCACCTACCTCTCCGAACGCATCTCCTCCTACGAACCGACACGGACACTAAGATCGTCCGGGGAGGCCCTGCTCTCGGTTCCGCCTGCATCGCAGGCGCGGCTGGCGGGAACGAGAGACAGGGCCTTCTCGGTGGTGGCCCCTCGGTTATGGAATGCCCTACCAAGTGACATCAGACAGGCCCCTTCTCTGCTGGCATTTAGGAAGAAGCTCAAAACCTGGCTCTTCGAGCAAGCGTTCGGCTAATCAGCGCAATTGCACACAGAATGACGGTAAACTGAACATAGGAACGGCTTAAGGATATGAGACTGGATCTTGTTTGAGATCGAGGCATTGTATGAATGTTGTGTGTTTGCTATTATGTATGTTATGTTTTAATTGTTAATGTGTGGTAATTAATTCTGTGTAAACCGCATTGAGTCACCTATTATAGGTTGAGAAACGCGGTATAGAAATAAAGCAAATAAATAAATAAATAAACTAACAGCATATTACTCCAAAGTAAACTACTATTACTATCCATGTGAGCTATTTTTGAGTAAAATAATGTCTGAAATTGCACTCTAAATGGTGTTATGAGAAGCATGCAGTAGTTACTTTTGGCTGCTATGTCAGTGTGGTCATAAAACTACCAAGCCTCAAAAAAGGTTTAACATCTTGGATAAATCCTATAAAGCTGTTGAGAACTTGGAGTGAATTCACCATTGAACTAACATGGGAGACTCTAGGGGCGTTTCCAGACAGGGAGTTATCCCAGGACCATCCACGTTTTTAAAATGTGGATATTCGTGGGGGCCTGTCCACACTCACCCTAAAAAGCATGTGCTTTCTGGGGTGAGTGTCCACATGCTCTCGCAGGACTGTCCCATGAGAACATCTGGAAGCCCTACTCCCCTCTCCCAAAGCCCCCAACCCCCTTTTTAAAGTAAAGAAAACTTACCCAGCCTCCAGTACAATGTTGCATCAGCCCTCCTGACACGTAGAAATGACACGCCAGGAGAGCAGGGGGTAGGGGAGGGAGAGGAAAATTGCTCCTCCCTCCACCCTCTCTCCTGGCGTGTCACTTCTACGCACTGGGAGAGCTGTTGCAACACTGTACTGAAGACTGGGTAAGTTTTCTTTACTTTTAAAAGGGCTTTGGGGGAGGGGAGGGGAGGGGTGGGTATTCTCACAGTTTTCCAGACTAATTTAATATGAAAAGTGTGGGAATGGTGCCTGGACTGCAGCCCAGACACCAGAAATAGTAAGTTTATCCCATGCCTTCCAAGAAGGTGCAGAATATATCCATTATTTAATTAATTTGCCACAAACCAGAGTTTTCCTGGTTTGTGGCGAATTAATTCAGGATTGTCCAGGACATCATCTGGACAGCTTCTTCTTTATTGCAGGAGTTACCGCAATAAAGGGGCTGTCTGGATGCATCCTGGCTTTCATTTGGAGTCAGGACATGGCACTGATGAAAAGCCAAGTGAATTTCAAGCCTATAAGGAATTTAGATCCAGTAGGCTTCTGTCTTTGAGCAAAATACAAGAACAAATCAGTATTCTTTTAATTGCATTTGTTGTTTTGTATGGCCCTCAAATGTGCAAAGGTATTTCCAAGACCCCCTGTGGCTACCTGAAATTGTAGATGACATGGACAAGGGTGTTGTACTGTTAATGCTTCTAAAAAGTGTTGTTAAAACTAGCAACGTCTTTCCTCACCCAATCTATATGACATTCATGCTCATAATCCGAAACTTCATCACAACTAGGAGAAATAATTAACAATCTCAGGTGGCAATCCATCTTCTCCTTTCCTATCTGAACTTTCTCTATAGATTTTAGCACAGCAGCTACACAATCCGGCCTAATGCCATTCTGCTTATTACCACTTTGTTCTTTGGTATGAATCAAATTGTTACCCATTAGTTCTTCACAAAGTAGGGGCAACAGCACAGGTTTTGAGAGAATTCTCCATTCCTGTGATTTGCCCTTGTGGTAGAAAGGCAGGATAGATTCCTTTTCCCTCTCTCCAGGTGGCTGACAGAACATATTAAATGCATAGAATAAAAAGAAATTTGGACATTCCACTAGGGTACATCACAATTGACAACTGAAGGTGATCCAGCATCTAAAAGACAGAAATCAGGCATCAAATCTAAAGGAGAAATTGGAGAAGTGAAATGTTTTTACCCAAAGTCACAGCCTGGACAATGATTCTTTGTTATAGGCATCATGTCACCACTCATCATCCTTTACTGTTCAGGAAGAATATGTCAACCTCCAACTTTAGTAGTTTACTACACAGAGCAGCCATGACAGGGCCAACATCTCTCCGCCAAATCTTAATAAATCTTCATTTATTTGTATAGACTGGAGGAAAGCTATGCTCATCTAAATGAATGATAACACTTTCAAAATAGTCAGGACCTGCTGGTTTCCACAACACTAGCCATACTCCAGGATTTACTACTAAAACAAAATTCATTATTTAGAACTTTATTTAGAAACTACTCCTCAAGTAAAGAAATCTATCTTGTTCCATGTCCTTGGGAGACTCCTACATGACAGATGACTTGGTAAAGATGATCCTATTCAATTGGTTGAATGCATGAACATTTTGTGATTAATCAAATACTGTTTAATCACAAACCAGAATTTGGTTTGTGATTAATTGCAGGCCACTACACATATAAAAGAAGTGTTGTCTAGATGGCAGTCTACGTGGAGAAGATTAGTACATCTTTGAATATTTCCACAGGTCAAAGCCTCCCTACACATAGTAATTTGCTCATACCAAAGATCTGTACACATAGAAAAGATGTACAACAGAAAATTGGCTAGACTTTTTCCGAACAGAGCATCCTTTTGCGGGCAGGTGCATTTTTAAACAAATCAGCAGTCAGTAAAGAAGTCTGTGATCTGTACTACAAAGTAGTTCAGTTCCAGAAGGTTGGTAACATTTTCATTTTTGTAAGGTACAGATTCATCATTTGTGTTAGTTTCTCTCTTAAAATGTTGAAGTCATTCTACAAAGGAACCAGCAGAGGGAACCACATCCTAGTTGGTATTATCAATTCAATAACTCTTAGTTATCACAATTATGCAATATATATGTATCCCAGAACCTGGGATCATTGTTTATGTTATCAGCTATTATGGTGGCATTTCTCAAGAGCTGACAAGTTTTTCTCTTGTACAAACTCTTGAGAGTTTACCTTGAGGTTCTGGGAGTTATAATTCTAAAAAGTAACTTAAAATAGCAGGCCTTCTGTATCTGGGGGTTCTGCCAAGTACAGATTGAAATATTGGGAGGGGGGGTAGGCAGTGCAGGACATCCCATTTCTTCTCTGCCCTATCTGGTGTCCTCATGAGAGAAGAATATTGGAAGTTAATCAATTGTGGGTGAAGAAGCTGCTGATGTGGGGTGGAGAGGAAGAGAGGGAAGCTTGATGGGAGGAAGAAGGGAAAGAAAAAAGAGAAGATGGTATTTGGTGTAGAATACCAGCAATTTTTTAAAAAGTTGGTGAAGGCTGCAAAGCCACCAATGAAAGTAAATCTGAAGAAGAACATTAACTCAATCAGTGTGCCAAAATGTAACCTAAAGAACATCCTTGTAGAATTTAAAGATCATGTACAAATAGATTTGCAATGTAGTGCCTAATTGACCAAGTATCAGATGAACTCTGGACTGAAGCTATAATCATTGTCAGCAAAGAATACACACAACAACAACAACAACAACAACAACAACAACAACAACAACAACATTTGCATCCCAAAAGAAAGAAACAATCCAGTAGATGACAGATAAATTTTTTTCTAACAGTTCAGAACACACAAGAAAAATTGGTGACAGAAATAGGGTCAGAATCCTGAAAACAGCTGTTCAGTGGAGTAGGACAAGAGGTGTATTATAATTATAATAATCACTGCAAAGAAATAGAAGATGACAACAAAAAGGCAAAAAAAAGAGCTCGTTTTCAAAATCTGAGAAATGAAGGGGAAATTTTAACTGAGAGTGGGAATGCTATATAACAACAGATTATTTTGTAATGTACCTTCATTATCCACACAAAAATAGCACTACTTGAACTTCCTAGTGAGTATCACACAGTTTTTGCTATCTGTCTATGCCATACAATCAACATATAATAATATAATGGCAGGCAAAATGTATGATACTGGAAGATCACATGAATGGCATTTCATACCTGTGCCACACATCATTTGTTTTGTGTTAAAGCAGTGGTTCTCAACCTGTGGGTCCCCAGGTGTTTTGGCCTACAACTCCCAGAAATCCCAGCCAGTTTACCAGCTGTTAAGATTTCTGGGAGTTGAAAGCCAAAACATGTGGGGACTCATAGGTAGAGAACCACTGTGTTAGAGGGAAGGGGGATCACGCATTACCAGAAAATTCAATATCTAATCATTTACTGCTTTGAATCTTCAACATTAGTTGAAATTCATATTGGTTAAAATACTGAGTGAATGTATTAACCATTAACATGCCATTGTCTGTGTTGGGCCAGGACTTTTGTCTGTGAAGCAATGTCCAAATGTGATTTATATTTGATGGAGCCAAAGGAGCAAACTAGGTTTTTTTCCCCCTCTCTACTTCATTTATTGGTGCACGGTTTGTATGTTTCAACTACAGGCGATTTTTGTGTTTGTGAAGAATTCACAGACACTTTTCTTTGGATAGCAATGCAGTGCTACACAAAATCAGTCACCAGAAAATACTCTGAAGAGCTTCTGATCAGAAGGTTAAATATATGTTTCATTTTTTTCAAGCTCTTTTTCCCCAAGGCACAATGCCAACTTAAAACATGGAGACAGAGGGATCATATAATACTGTAGTGTGGAGAGTTTTTTCTTCACTGATTCAATGACACAAATCTAGATTAAAGAAGAGGCTTTAGACCTTATATCAAGTCTGCCAGGTTCAATATTGTTAGGCTGTACTGGAAACAACTGGCTCTTCAGGGTTTGGGAAGGACTTTTTTAGTTTTCCTATGAGATCTCTGGCACCTCCTGGTAGTCTCCGTCCAAATGCTAACCTGGCCCAATCCTACTAAATTATGTTTCTGTCATGGAAGTATGATGGAATAAAATAAGCTACATGCTAATAGACTGAGATAGCTTCACAGACAATTGACTTATTGACCATACTATATTCCTTGAAACGACAGAGCAACAAATCCATCACTAGCAGTGTTACCTCAATCCATTTTGTTAATCAATTGATTTTTAAAGCAAGAGAATGTTAATTAAATTCTCATTAATGCATGAGTATATCTATATAATCTATGTCTATATACTACATATAGACATACGTGCACTTGTGTACCTCTTCCATGTATCAAAAAGAAGTGAATGGCTGTAGGATCAATTCAATTATTAATTTTCTACTGCTTCCAAAATAACAAAGAATGAGTAAAAACAAAATTGTATCAATACGAATAACCACTAGAGGGGAGCATAACACGAGCAATTCAAACCAATTACTCATTTCTCATAACTCAAACATTATAAGTTCAGTTAGGTTTGATCATGTCAGTTCCAGTATTGGTTCAATAAAACAAACTTAAGATTACCTTGCCCGATTCAAAGGTAATTCAAGCCCTGTTCGATTATTACAATATCTGTTTTCTTCCAACCCATTATTGGAGGTGGCATGCCAAGTCGTCCCATCCTCATTCTCATGGAGGACCAGCATCTGCCATAGTAGGAGCTCTGTGTGTACACCTGTATGCGCAAAGGCCTTCATTTGAACCTGAAAGGTATGGCATTTGAGTTTAGGCTTTCACATAGGCTTCTAAACATACTGGTATACCCAGCTTAGCCTCCTTTCAGCTTTTTGAAAGTTGGGAGAGCCCAATGTCCCAGCATCAGAGAAGTGTTACCTTCATAAAGTGTACCTGTATCTTTTACATCAACATGTGATGGGGAAAAGTTTCCTATCACAACTGTCTGATACATTACATCCACTGTAAGTGCAGAACTGGAGGTATCATCAGCCACCGCCATGTTCCCAAGAACCACAGAAATTCTTACGCCAAGGGGGTGCATGGCTTTCAGGGGCACTTTCAGTTGTTCCAATGGTGCAATGACCATAAAAAATGAATACATATAATCACAAAATCATAAATCAGGCTTACAACATCATAATTAATTAATTATTGAGCAGGCTGTGGTTTCATCAACTGGCTTTCTTCACTGATATTTCCCAACTTACTACATCATTGAAGGAAAGAGTAACTCTCCTGTACTCGAAGAATCTAAATACCATAAAGGCACCAGATTTCACCTGATCTTGGCAGCTACTCAGGGGAACCACCAAAAAACTAGGGCTCTATCTCAAAGGAAGGAACCTACAAAACAATTTGTGAGTATCTATTGCCTTAGACAAACCCATGAAATTTATGGAGTCATAAATAAGGTATATGCACGCATACTATAGCCTACTGTGAAGTTGTGAAATTCACTCATTTTGCTCCAACAGGAATAAAATCATAATAGGCCATGTTGTTTGGACTTTTAATTCTGAGAACAACATGGAAACAATTCCAAAAGGCAGTCTTCTAATGAATAATGCCCTTATGAATACAGTCAAAAGTAATCCTCTAAGTTTCCCTTGGCCTGTACTGTCTCTGCCAGTAGTTGTCAGTGATAGCAATCATAAATACACTGCCAGATTACAGAGAGTACACACACAATTGTCCCAAGTGTATATCTGATGCAAAACACCATAAAGGCCTTTTATTGAATGTGGCCATTTTGACCTTATTTACTTACCTCTTACTGGGAACATACAAAGAGTGTTTTATAAAAGAAGTTGAATGCATTACAAACAACTACATACATAAATATATTTTTCACTTAAAGGACTGATAGGATTTTACAACTGGTTTCCATCCTTCTTCTGTTAAAAAATGTATATAGTTTGCAGAGCTGGATTTGCTGAATTGAAAGAAGTTTAACAATGGCATTTTTATTCTCTTTTCTATGCCTTTCGCCCAGAGATCTCAGAGAACAAACTGGAATGGGGACTGGCAAGATAATGGTGAAGATGAGAAAGTCGGCTTGTCTAAATAAGGATTTACAGTTGCTTGCAGCTTTAGCCAGAAAGATTTTTGGTTTATATGCCAGCTGGACCTGGACTGCGTAAGATTTTTAAGTTCATAACCAGCACTTCAAATTGTTCTAGAAATGGACTGGCTGACACTGGGGATGTTTCAGCAAGGGGGTCACGTGATCCCTGTAGCCAGCCCCAATTAGCAATCTTTGGACAAGTTTAAGTTTCTGGACATTCTTCAAAGGCATGTAGAGTGCATGGCAGTAATCCAACTAGGATGTACCCTAGGCATGTGTCGTCATGGCCAGCTCTGATGCCACGTACCCATATCCTGTCCCATAGGATAATGCATGTAATAGGTTATCATCTTGATGGAACTGTAGCAATCTTCTACCATTCCTCGTTAGCTCATTGTCTATCACCCTCCCCTCTATACTTGGGAAATGGTTCACAATGAAGAGTGAGGACAGATGGGTGAGTATGAGAAATACATTTCTTGACATTTCTATAGATTCTATATTGAGCCAATTCCCTGAATATAAAAATACAAGCCACATAAGAGTGGCACATAAGAGCGCCTTCTCTCTCTTATCTTCCTGAGTTGAAAAATTAATCAGAAATACAAAAGAAACACATATTAGAAAAGTAAAAAATATTTTCCTAGAAGTCCAGGTGAGACAGAAGGCAGGGGAAAGTGAGGAACTGGAAGGGGCAAGGTCACTGTGGCACAGGGATTCCTTCTACTCAAGAAGTGCACATTGCCATGAAATAACCTACAGCTTTGAACTTAATGAATGTTATCATGTACAATATTGTTCCCCTTAAAGAAAACAATGCAGTTATCCAAAATGTGTTAAGTTAATGTTCTACAGCACTCCAGAAGAATGTTCAGAATAAACTTTGATGAGGTGTTGGCTTATATAAACGGTTGTTTTGGTCTCCTGCCTTCTTAAACAAAAGATAACACCTAGGTTCAAAGTCTATAGAATACCTTTCTGTGGAGATAAGGGCAAGCAAATTAAATATGTTGTCACGGAGATGTAATTCATTGCCATATGTGTAACCAGTACACATCTGAGGCTCAAGGAGCAACTTATTCTGTTGTCTGGCCACAAGTTAACTATACCTTGAGTGCAGAGGGACAGTCAGGTGGCTATAGGGCACAGCTTTGTCCCACCCTACTCCCCATTGACCAGAAGGCTCTGGCTGAATTTATAAAATTCAAGGCAGAGAAGATGAAGCTCTCACCTATTCCTTCACAGCTAATCAGTGCATTGGTCAATCATCTGTATCATTTATTCATAACAGTACTGCTGATGTAAAACAGAAAGCTCTGTATGCCTCACATTGCAAATGTTACCAGAATTCTTTGGGTTTACAAATTACCTGGGGGCAAATAGTTTGCCTATCTGTTCAACTCTGGGCTCTTCCACACAGCTATATAACCCAGAATATCATGGCAGAAAATCCCATAATATCTGCTTTGAACTGAGTTATCTGGGTCCACACTGCCATATATTCCACTTCAAAGCAGAAAATGTGGGATTTTATTCAGTTGTGTGGAAGGGGCCTCTGTCTCAGTTAGTAAACCTTTCCTCATTGATTCCGGTCATTTTTAACTTAAGAGCCTTCTTGAATAAGCAAACGCCTGAGTACCATCATCAGGGTAATCCAGATCAGAGATAGGGTATTTCTACATTCATGTTTTTCTTGACAAAGCACTCAATTGTATTCTTAATATTATCTAATGTCTGTGGGTCAAGTTAAACTAAGTCCCAAATATTTGATCAGGAGCCTATATTCCAAAGATTTACTGTAATCCTTTGTCTTATATTATGTTTATTTAGTTTATCCTCGGTTAAGTTTGGTTGTTTATAAGTAATATTTATTTTATTTTATTTCATGTTTTGTCTTGATGTTGTTTGCTTGCTCTTGGCATTGAATGTTTGCCATTTTTGTTATACTTTGGAAACCACCTTGAGTTCCTTCAGGAAGAGAGGGCAGGTTATAAATAAAGTTATTATTATTATTATTATTATTATTATTACAGCAAAGTATGAAACAAACTCTGAAAATGTGATGCTTAATTTATACTTTTTCTATAATGAAAAGGATGATCCAAAAATGTGTAAATAGCAATCTGTCCTTGAATTAGTACTGGGTGGATTCATTTTTCCAGATCTGAGTTTGTACTATAAGGCATACTTTTTGGTTTATACAAGGAGTTAGCAAGCACAATGCAATACAAATAATATCTCATTGTGCAGTTTTAGAAACAGCCCATTTAGCTTCCCAGATTAATTGGTCTGCCTAAAATTCCATCCATCTGAGGAAGAAAGAGATGATGTTTCATGTAATTGCTGAGACAAGGGTAGCTAGTCATATGACCTCTTGTCAGCTACCACTTGAGTCATATGCATATACCAAAATTAATTCTATGCAGTAATCCCAATTTTAAAAACTGCAAGATAGTCCTTTTTATGGAAGAAATGGTCTGATTGGTGGTATTTATACATTAGAGCATTATATAGTAGCACAAATATAAATTATGCATTAAACATTAGACACGAAGTATTACATCATTCATACATTAGATCAATCGATAGGGCTAGATCAAGAGTGCCCTGTGTATATCAACCAGTAGGGAGGAAAATAGCTTTTATTTATTTATTTATTTATTTATTTATTTATTTATTTGATGCACTTATTAACCGCCATTCTCAGCCCATAAGGGCGACTCATGGCGGTGTACAGTACACATAAAAGACAATTACAAAAAAGCCAGTTTCAACAACATATAAACTATACAACAATTACAGACTACACTAAAAATCCGCTTCGTCTCTTAGTGGAATCATAGCCAGTCTCATATTCCTTGTTCATTCCAGTTCTCATTACCGTATTGTTTAGCACTTAATTAAATGCCCTCTCGAACAGCCATGTCTTAAGGCTTTTTCGAAAGGACATGAGGGAAGGCGCCTGTCTGATGTGTGCAGGGAGAGTGTTCCACAGCCGGGGGGCCACCACCGAGAAGGCCCTCTCCCTCGTCCCCGCCAGCCGTGCCTGTGAGGCAGGCGGGACCGAGAGAAGGGCCTCCCCAGACGATCTCAAGGTCCTCGTGGGCTCGTAGGCCAAGATGCGGTCGAAAAGGTATTTTGGGCCGGAACCGTTTAGGGCTTTGTAGGCCAAAACCAGCACCTTGAATTGGGTCCGGTAGCAAATCGGCAGCCAGTGGAGCTGGGACAACAAGGGCGTTGTGTGCTCCCTGCTACCCGCTCCAGTTAGTAACATGGCTGCCGCGCGCTGAACCAGCTGAAGCTTCCGGGCCGTCTTCAAGGGCAGCCCCACGTAGAGAGCGTTGCAGTAGTCCAGGCAGGATGTGACAAGAGCGTGTACCACCATGGCCAAGTCAGACTTCCCGAGATACGGGCGCAGCTGGCGCACGAGCCTGAGCTGTGCAAATGCTCCCCTGGTCACCGCTGAAACCTGGGGGTCCAGGCTCAACGATGAGTCCAGAGTCACACCCAAGCTGCGAACCTGCGCCTTCAAGGGGAGTGCGACCCCGTCCAGCACAGGCTGTAACCCTATACCCCGTTCGGCCTTGCGACTGACCAGGAGTACCTCTGTCTTGTCTGGATTTAGTTTCAGTTTGTTCGCCCTCATCCAGACCGTTACAGCGGCCAGGCACCGGTTCAGGACCTCGACAGCCTCCTTAGTAGCAGGTGGGAAGGAGTGACAGAGTTGGACATCATCTGCGTACAGATGACACCGCACCCCGAAACTCCGGATGATCTCACCCAGCGGCTTCATGTAGATATTAAACAGCATGGGGGACAGTATGGAACCCTGTGGCACCCCACAAGTCAAAGGTTGTGGTGCGGAACAGGAGTCCCCCAATAACACCTTCTGGGTGCGGCCCTCCAGAAATGACTGGAGCCACTGCAGAGCAGTGCCCCCAAGACCCATTTCCGCAAGGCGCCCCAGAAGGATACCGTGGTCGACGGTATCGAAGGCCGCTGAGAGGTCCAGGAGCACCAACAGGGACACACTCCCCCTGTCTAGCTCCCGGCGCAGATCATCCACTAAGGCGACCAAGACCGTCTCGGTACCATGCCCCGGTCTGAAACCAGACTGTGCCGGATCCAGATAATCCGTGTCTCTCAAGAATACCTGGAGTTGTGAGGCCACCACGCTTTCCATGACTTTGCCCAAGAAGGGGAGATTGGAAACAGGCCGAAAGTTGTCTAATTTAGTGGGGTCCAGTGATGGCTTCTTCAACAGCGGCTTTATGATAGCCTGTTTTAGGCTCGCTGGAATCTTGCCTTCCCGAAGGGAGGCATTCACCACCACTGTTACCCACTCAGCCAATCCCCCTCTGGCCTCCCTCAGAAGCCAGGATGGGCAGGGGTCTAGGATGGACGTGGTGGGCCTCATTCCTCCAAGTATCTTGTCCACATCCTCGGGTTTCACAAACTGAAAAGAATCCATCAAAATAGGACAAGCAGGTGCTCTTGTTACATTCTCGGAGTCTGCATCTAACGCGGCGTCCAGCCCAGAGCGGATCAAGGCGACTTTGTCTGCAAAGAACCGAGCAAATGCTTCACAGCGCGCGACCGAATTGTCAGGGCTCCCACCTGCAGTGGTGGGAGTTAAAAGACCTCTGACAATCCGAAACAACTCCGCCGGACGGTTCTTTGCAGACGCAATAGTGGCCGCAAAGAAAGTTTTCTTTGCGGCCTTTATTGCCGCAGCATATGCCCTAAGAAAGGACACAAACCGTGCTCGGTTTGACTCGCTCGGATCCGAACGCCACACGCTCTCTAGTTCCCTCTTCCTTCGCTTCATCACTGCCAGCTCCTCAGTAAACCAAGGGGCTGGTTTAGCTCAGCTACTTGAGAGGGGACGTTCCGGAGCAATCATGTCAATAGCCCTGGCCATCTCCCCATTCCAGAGAGCCACCAAGGCTTCGACATGGTCACCTACCGAGGTGGCGGGAAAATCCCCAAGAGCCGTCAGGAATCCATTCGGATCCATCAGCCTCCTGGGGCGGACCATCTTAATAGGTCCTCCACCTTTGCAGAGGTTAGGGGGCGCAGTGAGCCTAAATCTGATCAGGAAGTGGTCGGTCCATGGCAACGGAGAGATGGACAACTCCTCCACACCGCCACCCTGTTCCCATCCCTGGCAGAAAACCAAGTCCAATGTGTGTCCAGCACAGTGGGTGGGGCCAGATATTTGTTGGGACAGCCCCATGGTTGCCATGGCAGACATGAAGTCCTGAGCCGCACCTGTGAGGGTCGCCTCGGCATGGATGTTGAAGTCTCCCAGCACAAGGAGCTGTTGAGACTTCAACGCCAGGCTCGAGACCACCCCCGCTAGCTCAGGTAGGGAGACTGTAGTGCAGCGAGGTGGACGGTACACTAACAGAATCCCTATTCCGTCCCGGTCACCCACCCTCAGGTAGACGCTTTCAAAATTTGCGGTCTGCGGGATGGGGCACCTGGTCAGATGGATGGAATCTCTATAGACCACTGCGACCCCGCCTCCCCGCCCTCCGGATCTCGGTTGGTGCTGCACGGAGAAGCCCGGAGGACAAAGCTGGGTCAGATTTACTCCTCCAGCTTCATCCAACCAGGTCTCCGTGATGCACGCCAGATCTGCCCGCTCGTCCAGGATTTACATCTAAAATCGCCAATTTAAAGCGATGATGAGTTCAGCATGATTGGATTGTTTATTTTTAAAGGAAATAGGTTGTTTTTGCTAGACACTGTTGATGTAATGCAGGTGCTGCTCCATTTTACTAGATGTATTGTATAATAATTTTATATTAATGTTGAGCTACTAACCCCCTGTCAGTGACCCAGATAATCCACTCTGGGCTTGAGCCCAAAATGCAAAGCTGTTACTGTTGCTGAAAGACTCATGCTTCAAAGTTGGCAAGAACGTTTTCACCATTTATTATGGCTAGAATACTCTGTTGTGTTAGCCATACACAGATGAATATTCTTCAGAGTATAATTTAGACTATTGGATCATTTAAGACATATGGTGATCTTGAGAGTCAGCATGATGTAGTGAGTTGGACTAGGACACTTGAATCCCAGTCAGCCATGGAAATCCACTGGGTGATCATAGAATCATAGAGTTGGAAGAAACCTCGTGGGCCATCCAGTCCAACCTCCTGCCAAGAAGCAGGAAAATTACCTTCAAAGCTGACCCTGACAGATGGCCATCCAGCCTCTGCTTAAAAGCTTCCAAAGAAGGAACTTCCACCACCCTCCACTGCTAAACAGCTCTCACAGTTAGGAAGTTCTTCCTAATGTTCAGTTAGAATCTCCCTTCCTGTAGTTTGGAGCCCTTGTTCCATGTTCTAGCCTCCAAGGCAGCAGAAAAAAGTTTGCTCCCTATGACTTCCCCTTACACATTTATACATGGCCATCATGTCTCCTCTCAGCCTTCTCTTCTGCAGGCTGAACATGCCAAGCTCTAAGTCTCAAAGGAAGGCAGAGGAAAATCCTTTCTGAACAAATTTTGCCAAGAAAATTCCAACATCCATGCATCTTAGGGTCTCCATAAGTCAGCAATGACTTGAAGGCACACAACAAAAATGGTCAGTTAATATTAAGGTACATGCCTAACACATAATCATATCTTACTCTTCTCCATATTTATCTTCCTTACTTCTCTCCCCCCCCCCCCCTTTCCTTCCTTTTTCAGGATATCTTTCTCTTTAAAAGTATTTTAATGGAGTGAACTTCAGTTGGTCTCCAACAGCAAACACAGGCTCACGCTTTTTCATTTAGGTGTCATCTCATTTTTTCAAAGGTTTAGACCATGGCCTTGAGTTTAATAACAAATAGCTAGAAAATTGCAACCATGAGAGGATTCTATACACAAATTAATTAATAATTGCATAGTAAACATTGAAGCCTTTGTTCAGACCAATTTCCCATTATAGATCAATGAGCTTTACTCTTTGAGGTCTCAAGTGGATGAACAATATGCTGTCTAAAGTAGTTAATTATATAAAATAATCATAGTCTCAAAGCAATGCTCAGTCTAGACAAAATAATCACAGCCTTAAAAATAACTTAGACTATATTTAGACTAAGGAAAGACTTGGATTTTTTTAAAAAAAATCTAATAGGTTTTACTTGTCATTTAAAAATGGTAGGCTTTTTCTGTTATTTGGGGCAGATATGAAGCAGATATCTGACATAAAAGTAAGCTCTACTGAAACCCAATGGGACTTAATTGATATGAAATATGATTCACATCAAGCCAGGGAAACAAAGAAATAATCCTCTTCAAAACACTTATTACAGTGGAATAGGAGCGCTTTCAGCCAGTAGGCTTTAAAAAAGTAATTTTCTGTATGCCACTCTTCTTTGAGTCTTCTTTGGCATGTCTTGTGTCACTGATTTCTGTGCCAAAACTCTTTAAGTGAAGTTGTTATTTAACTGAAGAGAAGCAGAGAGAATTTGAAAAACTCCTCATCTTTAGAATTGGATTGGAGAATTATGATCTCTGAGACACTTTTAGACTACAGCTCCCATAATCCTACAACACTAACTATATTGTCTGATGGAAGCTGTTAGCCACTTTACAAACAATGATGGCAATAACAGACAACAATTTTAAAAAGATTGAGATAAATTATCATTAGTAGTAGTATCAGCCTATTATAGTGCCTTAAAGACACAGATGAAGGGTTTTAGTCACTCTAAATATAGTCAGACCGATATGTCTTGGCTTCCTTTCTTGGTGTGCCTTCAAATCATTTCCAATTTAAGACTACCCCAAGCAGAACCTTAGACCAAGATGATCGCATTAATTCTCAGCGTATTAACTTCCACCAGCAGTTCAACTGAAAACTTATTAAATTTCGACATAACCATGCTACCTGCAGAAGCACAATGTATTTCAAACACAGTGATTCAAACTTCTGGCAATGTAGAATTTGTCAAAATATGACATTTTAAAGGATGGCCTGTATCCGAGGCCAGTTTGTTGCTTTGTCAGCTGTCTGGCTAGGGGTGCTTTGAAAGATAGATAATTCTGGGCTTTTAGAAGTTCAATCCTCAGCCCCTGTCAGCATTCTGGGAACTGTTGAGTCCACCTTTAATATCTCTTTCCTTATTTTCATTAAAAAAGTAAGGAAAGTTTTCAGCAACAAACAGCAACAAGGCGGGGCTGTTTGGGTCCTGGAATTGAAACTGGAGTTTAGGTTAAGCTGACAAGTTAAATATGGTTACCAGGAATAGAAATATATAACTACAAAGCAGTCCATTTGGAAAAATATCTCAAAACTAAAACATAGTCAGTATATCTCCTGAAAGATTATCAAATGGCGTGTTGAGAAAGATTGTCCTGAAATAAGGACTTGTAAAATTCAAGAATTTCTGTAAACCAAGGCATAAAAAATCCCATATAAATTTGGAAGTTAAGAAGTGTCAGCCCTGGTTAGTGCTTGGATGGGAGATCACTTTAAAAATTCCAAATGCTGTGGGCTTTGTTTCAGAGGAATAGGCAAAACCACCTATGAGTATTTTTTATTTATTTTTTTTGCCCAAGGAAACCTAATTAAATTCATGCAGTCACCTTAATCAGGATGTGATTTGAAGGCACAAATATGGTATATATATTATATACATTATACATTTTTAAAAAATCTCCTGTGTTCCTGTTAAGTGGGTTATTTATTTATCGTGTCATCAGCAACCATTGTATTACAATTCTAACAGAGCAAAACAAACACAGAGATTAAAAAGAAAAAGAAAAAAGAAAGAAAGAAAACCACACAGATTTTGTAAATTTGGTATTTGGTTAAATGTCCTTTGACCAGTATCTGGCCACTTGGAGTGCCTCTGGGGTTGCTGCAAGAAGGTCCTCCATCGTGCATGTGGCAGGGCTCAGGATGCATTGCAGCAGGTGGTCAGTGGTTTGTTCTTCTCCGCACTCGCATGCCAAAGATTCCACCCTGTAGCCCCATTTCTTAAGATTGGCTCTGCATCTCGTGGTGCCAGAGCGCAATCTGTTCAGCGCCTTCCAAGTCGCCCAGTCTTCTGAGTGCCCAGGGGGGAGTCTCTCATCTGGTAACACCCATGAATTGAGGTGCTGGGTTTGGGCCTGCCACTTTTGGACTCTCGCTTGCTGGGGTGTTAAGTGGGTACTGGCTGCTGATCAAGTAAATCTCTGTTAAGGCAGTTATAGCTGCAAGTGCAGTTTATCATACAAAATTTTAGTCTCAATATGTACTAGCCTGAATAGATTTTTATTTGTAGATTAGGGTGGGAAAATATTGCCTGTTTGTCTCATGGAGACTCTATCTGTGTTTTCAGAGCCTGCTTCCCCAGCTGAAATTAGTACAGTGTTTCTCAACCTGGAGGTCAGGACCCCCCGGGGGGGGGGTTGCAGGGGGATATCAGAGGGGTTGCTGAAGAGCATCAGAAAACACAGTATTTTCTGTTGGTCATGGGGGTTCTGTGTGGGAAGTTTGACCCAATTCTATCATTGGCAAGGTTCAGAATGCTCTTTGATTGTTGGTGAACTATAAATCCCAGCAACTACAACTCCCAAATGTCAAGCTCTATTTTCCCCAAACTCCACCAGTGCTCACATTTGGGCATATTGAGTATTTGTGCAAGTTTGGTCCAGATCCATCATTGTTTGAGTCCACAGTGCTCTCTGGATGTAGGTGGACTACAACTCCAAAACTCAAGGTCAATGCCCACCAAACTCTCACAATATTTTATCTTGGTCATGGGAGTTCTGTGTGCCAAGACTGGTTCAATTCAATTGTTGGTGGAGTTTGGAATGCTCTTTGATTGTAGGTTTACTATATATTCCAGCAACTACAACTCCCAAATGACAAAAAGACCTCCCCCCCCGTCCCCGCAACCCCACCAGTATTCAAATTTGGGCATATTGGGTATTAGTGCCAAATTTGGTCCAGTGAATGAAAATACATCCTGCCTATCAGATATTTACATTACGATTCATAACTGTAGCAAAATTACACTTATGAAGTAGCAATGAAAATAAAGTTCTGGTTGGGGGTCATCACAACATGAGGAACTGTATTAAGGGGTCGCGGCATTAGGAAGTTTGAGAACCACTTATTTAGTGGGACAACTGCAGTGATAGCAATCCCTCCAGTAGTTTCACTTGATGCAAAGTATTTCAGGACTGTGGACCATATTTTGAAGAACTGTGTTCCTGGAAATGTGATAATCCTTGAAATCAAAATACATCATGCGTCTGCCTTGCCTAAGGGAGGGGGGTTGTTTTTCATGCTATGTGCTTCTCTACAAAATTTCAGCAGTAGGGAAGGAGGAGTATTTTCCTCATTGGATACTGGAAAAAGGGAACTGGTTCTTAGCTCCATTGATGGACCCCTGGTGTAGCATATCACATGTGACAAGCACATATATGATTAGTTGTGTGCAAGAATAAATCCTTGGAGGAGCTGGTTAAAAATCCAGTGCGCAACTACTCCGTTTGAGTCTATGTGAAATATTATGCACTTGGCAAGCCATATTGACCAGCACTCAATTTAGATTAGACACTGACATGATGGTATTGATTTCACGAAATAAAGACACACCGAGTTGACAGCATGCAGAGGAAATAAGAAGACAAAGGGGAAGTGTAATACATGGGAACCTGTGCAGTAGAATAATGGAGAGATATTAGTTGTAAGTGATGGAAGTTTCTAGTAAAACTGTGCCATAGTTTCCCAACTCCCTTCTGCTTGTTTGCCAATGCTGACAAAAAGATTTATGCACGTACTGATGATTCTGTATAAGAAAGATATCATGTGCCCAAAGCAAGATTAATATCCAGGAACTACAAGACAGACCAAAAAACAAAATGACAGAACACCTCTAGTGATTACCCACAGTCCCCAGCTGAGGCCACCCAAACATATCATCAATAAAGCTACGACCGGTTCTGGAGAGTAGCCTAGCCCTCTCACAACTCTGGGAGGCAGGGCTTTATTGGCCTACAGACAGACTCTAAATCTTAAATACCTATTCACTTACAGCAGGAAACATATCATGGATGGCCATACAGAGCCAAACACTGCCACAAACCTGGATGCCAACTCTGTCCCCACATCTACTCTGGGAGCGATATTACAGAAGTCAATAACATGATCCACAACATGAGAGGTACATTTACATGCTCTTCCTCCAATGTGATATATGCCTTTTATGCTAGCAATGCCCCTTTACATCCTATTTGGTGCACAAATAGGGCAGTCTCTGGATGCAAATATGATATTAGAAATGGCAATACCCCCCAAAACCAGTTGCAGAACATTTCAACCTTCTTTGACATACAGCAAGGGCCTTGAGAGTAATAATCATTGAATAAAGAAATTACAAAGGAAGACTGGGAAAAAACAGCTGGATTAAACTATAGTCACAAATGCCAGCCCATTAACTGAGGTATGAATAAAGACAATTACTTCATCTCACTCTTCAGATATTAACACAAGAGCCCTTTCTACTGCATATAGACTATCAGTTAACCAGCACCCACCGGGATTGGTAGATGCCAGATAAATATAGTTTCTAGTTGCTTAAGAGTTACTATTAAAAATAGGCCTAACTAATACAGTACCATACCATACCATAAACTCTTAATTGACTTGATATTCATATTGAAATACAGTAAATACAAAATTAGTGTAACACAGTCAGTGTATTTTTAAAAAACAGCTTTTTATTTAAAGTATTATTTTTTGATGTTTTGCTACTTGCTTGAGAGTACCGGTTAACTGAGAGTCTACTGTATGGGGGGGGGGGGGTGGAATTATCTTCAGGCCTGTGAGTCATAACGCACTTCTTCATGAGTCAATTCACCAAGAAAGATTTTGTGACTGCACATACTGTAGTTTTGAAAGTTTAGTAATATGATGTCCTCTTCCTACAATGTCATTAGCATTTGTAATGCCCATGCCATTTTTTAAACATCACATGCTCCAAGGAGCAGTACAATCGTCAGTAAATAAGATACTCTTGCATGTCTGATCTGTTTTCCCATTAAAATGCTATTAGTATTTTGCCTCTAGAGCTTGAAAGTGAAAAGGCAACGGGTAGTTTTGTGTCCCTCAAACAACACCATAACCTTGACAGATGGCTTTGCCATCTTCATTTTATATATATAACGTATATGAGAATGAAGAACAGGTATTCCCATCTGATTGGCTTGCCTGCTTATTGCTTTCCCATATACGTATAGTATCCACATCATCCATGGAACTGACAAAAATGTCTCAAAGCTATAATGCAATTGATCAAAGGAAAAAGCAAAGAAAACCACAGGCTTCTATTTCTACCCACCCAACTTTTGCTGAGGTTAAAGCAAGGGTCATTCAATCAATCCACCAGTCAATCACAGCATGGGATATACGTGGCAGAGAATGGCGTTCTTTAGACTGTAATGGATGTAATATATACCTGACTCAGCAGCAACGAAGACAGCGGCAGATCATAATAATTTTAAAACCATACATGCACACACAATTCATATTTGAAGTTAAAGGAAATAAACAACACTTCTGCAGTTGTGCCACATCCTAGGATGGGAACAATCAATACTCTGAAACTAATATTCCTCTATTCTAGAAGTTACAACTCTCACTGTCCTGATGGCCTTTTAAATTATTGTGTGTTCATATCAGATTATAGTTAGTTGTTTATTATTGCTTAGAGCATATGCTAGTCACATATATTTGTTGTTTATTTGTTCAGTTGTTTCCGACTCTTTGTGACCTCATGGACCAGTCCATGCCAGAGCTCCCTGTCAGCCGTTGCCACCCCCAGCTGCTTCAAGGTCAAGCCAGTCACTTCAAGGATGCCATCCATCCATCTTGCCCTTGGTCAGCCCCTCTTCCTTTTTCCTTCCATTTTCCCCAGCATCATTCTCTTCTCCAGGCTTTCCTGTCTTCTCATGATGTGGCCAAAGTACTTCACCTTTGCCTCTAATATCCTTCCCTCCAGTGAGCAGCTGGGCATTATTTCCTGGAGTATGGACTGGTTGGATCTTCTCACGGTCCAAGGCACTCTCCGAATTTTTCTCCAATACCACAGTTCAAAAGTGTCTATCTTCTTTCGCTCAGCTTTCCTTATGGTCCAACTCTCACATCCATCAATTACTATGGGGAATGCCATTGATTTTACTATGCGGATCTTCATTGCCAGTGTGATGTCTCTACTCTTCACTATTTTATTGAGATTGGTCATTGCTCTCCTCCCATACAAATAAATAAAT
This sequence comes from Anolis sagrei, assembly GCF_037176765.1. Lineage (NCBI taxonomy): Eukaryota > Metazoa > Chordata > Lepidosauria > Squamata > Anolidae > Anolis > Anolis sagrei. The sequence goes on along the minus strand of NC_090021.1, from coordinate 214,464,838 downwards.
ACAACATACATATGTGTAACAATATAAAAGTACTATATAAAATAATTGCCATATAGATCTTGCTAATTAAAATACAGTACCATTGAAATCCAATATAACACATTACATGTAAACAACAATACTGACATTTGGATTAGACAAAAATTAATTAGCTAAGCAATCAACTGGAGTATCAGAAATAAATTTAGCCCAATTTTTCATTGTAGCCAGAGCAAAAGAAAAAAGGAATCTTGTGAGTTGCCATAGGATTGGAATCACACAGAAGAAAGAAAATCTTTCCTGACACATTATTGCAATGCAGATGCTACATAATACATCCCAAGAATTTGGTTCTTGATTCTGAGTATAATGACCAGGAGAGCAAATCATGTGGCAAATTCACATCAGATTATATCTCATGCTAGAATTTTGTCCTTTGGTCATTTTTCTGTATATTGAGTTTGATTTAGATAATTCAGAAGTAAAGCAAAAACCCCAGATTTCATATAAGGAGATATGGAGTTGGCAAGTTTCAATACAATAACATGCTACATCCAACCGCCCCGCTCCTTGCTCTCTCAGCATCAGCAGGACAATACCATTTTGTGAGGGTTTGTTTTTTTTCAAAAACGCTTTTAGATGAAAAAGGATAATCAGTACTGTATTATATTTTAAAAGGGTTCATAGATTAATCCAGTTTTAGTGTGGCATTTTTATGGTTTTAATTCTTATCCTTTTAATAACAAAGTCCCAGAGTTGGGGAAAAGCCAGGATGTAAATAAAGTTAATATTACCAATAATACAAAAAATGTTTTCAGATTTACTCAAGATCAGAAGGGAAGTGAAAAAGAAAACTTGCCAAAATGAAATCTGAAGCATCAGAAACACAAATAATTTGAATGGATGGTTGCCTAACCATTTACACTGATGTTACCCATTAAAGTTCATGGGTTCACATCATGGTACTTTGTCAGTAAATTGCCTCATTAATTTTTTCCGATCTAAAAGGAAAAAGACTGCTTTTCTTTTTCTGGCTGGCAGCTTGCAAAGTGCTCCAAGATCATGGGCCAAAACCCAAAAGGTGCCGTGGAAGCACATTCTTTTAAGCACAATGTATTAATCTGAGTCATTCCCTAATATTTCTCAGCACAAGAGATTTAGCAAGGCACTGAGTTAGTAATGATCTTAAAGAATAGATACAGCACTTTCTCATTTGGTTTTTATTAGCCAAAATTTCACTATGAGACAGCAGTAACAGTAAATTTGGCTTGTCCTATCCATAGTCAAACTGAAGAAATAAGCACATTTTGGATTTCACTGTGGAGCAGAAAAGACTTGTTCCTTTCCATTTTATTACATACCTTTTACAAGGCTTTAGAACAGTGGTTCTCAACCTGTGGGTCCCCGTCCCCAGGTGTTTTGGCCGACAACTCCCAGAAATACCAGCCAGTTTAGCAGTTGTTAGGATTTCTGGGAGTTGAAGACCAAAACATCTGGAGACCCACAGATTGAGAACGACTGCTTTAGAAGGCAGCAAAAGTTTGATGTCAGGTTCTGAGGCTTGTGGGGTTTTTTTAAAAAAAAAATCAGGATCCTCTGAAGAGCCAGGATGGTGTTATGGTTTGGGCATCTGACTATAACTCTGGAGACCAGAATTCATATTCCTGCTCAATCATGGAAAAACATTGGGTGCCCATGGACAAGTCACACGCTGTCAGAGGAAGGCAAAGGCAAACATCCTCTGATGTAATCATGCCAAGAAAAATCCCGTGATGGCCTTGGGATCCATAAGTTGAAAATGACTTGAAAGCACACAGCAGCAACAAGAATCCACTATATTTCCCACTCAGTAATTTGAATCTGCCTTGGATCCTGTATGGAGAATCATACCACATATCATATGACTCTATATTACCTCGCAAACATCTAGTATTGAAGTTATGAATTTGCACTACCTCTTGCTTTTTTTTTAACTACCAAAGCTGTTAAGAAAGAATACACACACACACACACACATACACACATACAATACTGAAAACACACATATAAGCAAGAAACAAAACTGAAGATGATCAATTGTTGATGGTCAACTGTTTATTCCTTCAAAGGATTTTTTAAAGAAATAAACAATTAACCATCAATTAGAAGGGGAACCATGACTTATTTTTGTTTCCCCCAAAGAACAAGATGGTCAGGCCAGTCCCCACGTCAGTTGGCTAACAACTCTTCCCAACCTGTATCTGGAAGTTTTGGGACAAATGTGACAAAGTGGGTAAAAAAGTAAGATATATGTGGATTTACTAGGGGAAAATGGCATCAAAATTTTACATATAGCAAAATTAAGCATGTATTTGAAGGGTTATCTTCAAGTGACATCTATAAAGAAGATCTGTCAAAGAAAAAGGTAAGATCTTGATCTTGGGAATCAAGTCATGCTTGTTTCCATTCATGCAGCTCTGCATGCTTATCACATTCCCCTGTTATCTATATCTGTTACAAGTGATCCTATACTCTTGTTTACTATCTTGTTACTTCAGGCTGTCTTTATTTCCAGAGGTGTGATCCTGTGGTTAATCATTTATGGGCCTTAGACAACAGCGTTTTTCCAACTACTGATGTTTCTCGGTCTCTTGTTACAATTTCCACACCCTTCACTTTTATAGCAATGTCAGGATTTAGGCATTAAGAAAATTATTCAATTAAGATGAGAGCATAGATGTCAATACAGCAGACACATGCTCATAGGATGTTGTCATCATATTTATCATAAATATAAGAATAATAATTGCAATAACAACAGTAATAGTAGTAATAATAAGAGGCCTTCCATCATTGTCTGATATTAAAATGCTCGTTCTTCCTCTTCCCTGCTGTTCCTATCTTTTTATCTATTCACTCTGGGTTTGATGTTAACTTTGACTTATGGTTGTAGGAATATTCGGTATCTACATAAAGCAGAGTACAGCTGAAGTAATGTAACATGAGCTTGTGGATGAAACAGAAGGAATTACTGTGGATACTCTTGTAAGGTAGATGGAAAACTATCATCATTGACTCAGGAAATCTATTTCAGGATAAAAATGACACAGGTAAAATAAGTTGACATAAACTTCATTAGAAGAATGCCTAAGAACTGGCTGTAATGTATGTGTGTAAACTACGAGCCATTATTGGAGCTGAAGCCCTTTGGATCACCTTTGTCAAACAGAGGGACTACATCTAACATCTTGAGAGAAAGGGAAAGTGATGTATGCAGGCAAAAAGGATGCAAAAGGCTTAAATACATGGACCAAAGAAGGATACGGAGGGGTGAAATCAAAGGGCAAATATTATGTAGACTCTCCTCTTTCACATTATATTAAAACTGATGAGTCTTTCCTTTAAACAATGGTGATCGTATGAACAAGGGTCCCCCAAGTCACCCTGTTATCAACAGTCCTGCTCAGGTCTTGCAAACTCAGAGTCAGGGATTCCTTGATTGAGGGTGTCCCCTTTAAATGGGATAATTTCCTCCTGCCCTCTGCCTTGCCAAGCATCATTGCCATTGTGTTTATGTGTGTGCCTTTCAGTCAGCAGTTGAGTTATGGTGATCCTATGAATTTCATAGGGTATTTTTAGACAAGGAATACTCAAAGGTGATTTTACCAGTTCCTTCCTCTGAAATGTAACCTATACCTCCTGGTATTCATTGGTATTCTCCCATCCAATACTAACTAGAATTGACCTTGCTTAGCTTCCAAGACCAGAGGGAATCTAATGCCTTCATGGTATTCAGGCCCTCATGCCATTGTTATCCATCTGAACATGTAAATAATGATTTGAATAGCGAGATGAAGCAACAAACTGCTCAGAGCAGTTCCATAAATTGGATCCAGACTATTCACCTCATCACATTGATTTTAATGACTCTGCAGCAGATCTTGAAAAGTTACTTTTTGGCGTAAGCTCCCCAAATCCCCAGTCAGCCTGGTTAGTAGTTCTATTGACAGGATGTTTTGAAAAACAGCAATGCAGAAAATTTTTGAAAAACCTTTTCAAACTCATTTTAACATAACCATGTAGTGATAGTAGTTGAAAGATCTGTCCCCTATGAATTTCCCTATTCCTTTCTTAATTCTAAGCAAGTGGTGAATAGCACCAACTCTCATGGTAGCAAATTCCTTAATTATGCATTCCAAAAAATATCTCTTTTCTGACTCTCTTTTTCCATCAGTTTCACCCAGATGACCCCAAATTCTGTCACTATTAGAGAGGCGAGAAATAATTATCTCTATCCCATTTCTCCAAATCATGCATCATGCAACACTGGTTTCAAGGACAAACCGCTCCCTAATACATTATTAGAGTAATAATGAAATGTCTGTAAGCCTCCAAAGCAAGCTTTCTTTTAATCCCAGTATCATCAATAGCTTCAGAATCAAAGAATGTTATTGCAGCAGCAGTAGTGAGGGGTGACACTGGCAGATGATCTTACAGAGACAATGGCAGTAGCACCATAGCTAACACTTATTAATACTGCGCAGAAGAGGCAAGATAAGTCCCCTTTAAGCATCTTTAACCATGTAAACCCTGTGACGAGAGAATCTGAAATGAAACAAGAGATGGTAGCAGAAGGTGAGACTCCCAGGTTGGATGGCACTTGACAAATTACAGGGGTACAGTAGAGGACAACTCCAAGTAGTGCTCTAGCTAATGATGCAGCTGAACTTGAGCCAAAATGACATTCTGCTGTTGACATACTCAGAACTTAAAAGAAATGTCCAACGCTACACAAAAATATTAAAGAAATGAAACATGAAAGCCATGAATCTGGGGAAGCTGGACATTATGAAAAAAATGAACATATAAACATTGCAATACTTGGGGTAAGTGAATTAAAGAGGACATAATGGCACCCTGAGCCAGATAGTTAGTGTTTATCCAAAAAATGAAATTCCAAAAAGAAATGGGATGCCATTTATAGTGAGGAGAGATATAGCAAAAGCAATCAAACAATAGCTTCTGGTGTGAGAGAATTGGCCATCTGCGAGGACATTGCCCAGGGGATGCCTGGATGTTTTTGATGTTTTACTATCCTTGTGGGAGGCTTCTCTCATGTCCCCGCATGGGGAGCCAGAAGTGACTTGCAGTTTCTCAAGTCACTCCTGACATGGGGGAGGGGGGAATCAAATACTATCAGTATGATCTAATTTATGCTCCAATTACACTGTCAAAAGAAGATGAGGTTGTTGTAGGGTTTTCAGGCTGTATGGCCATGTTCTAGAAGCATTCTCTCCTGACGTTTCACCTACATCTATGGCAGGCATCCTCAGAGGTTGTGAGGTCAGGAGAGAATGTTTCTGGAACATGGTCACACAGCCTGAAAAACCTACAACAACACAGTGATTCCAGCTATGAAAGCCTTCAACAATACTAGAAGATGAAATTGAAAGAATATATGCTGGATTCCAGAAGGAAATTGAACGCACAACAAAAGATAACTTCTTGCTAATCATAGGAATCGAAAGACAGGAAACAAGGCAAATTGGAAGGTTGCAGAATAATTTGGTCTAACATCAAGAAATGAAGCAGGAGAGCAACTGTTTGAAAGCTGTGAAGCCAGCAGATTGTTCATCACAAAAAATGGCCCATAGTTTAAAAATGCTCAGTCATTTTGATCCCAAGAAAGGAGACAAGAATTTCTTTATCCACAGGCAATTGCAATAATCTTCAGGCATTCAAAGTGATCCTCAAAGTTCTGCAACAAAGACTGATACCACTTATGGTAAGAAAAAGACCAGATGTTCAAGATGGGTACAAGAAAAGTAAAAAGGTATTAGGGTTTATATTGCATGCATATATTGCATAATAGAGCTAACCAAAGAATTTCAGAAGAAAATCAGCCTGTGCTTTTTTCTTCTGAAATTTGGGGGATTTAGTCTATAAAGTAACTTTTCAAGATCTGTTGCAAAGTCAATGTATTCATTAATATCAATGTGATAGATTATAGCAAGGTTTTTGACTGTGTCGATCATAAAAACTATAGGTTGCTTTTAAAGAAACCGGTATACCATAAAATTTGTTTGTCCTGATGCATAACTTCTACATGGGACAACGAGATGCTATCAGGACAGAAAGCAGAGTAACTGAATGGTTTCCGATTGGTATGAGGGCCAGGTAAGGCTGCATTTTATCATTATCTGTTGAACTTGTACACCGAAATCATAAATAAAGCAGGATTGGACCCAAAGGACAGAGGCGTGAAAATTGGGGGGGGGGGGGATTAACAATATTCAGATGATGTCATGTTATTATCAGGGGGAGGGGGGGAGCAATGGTGCATACCATTGTATATCCAGTTTATATGTATGATTGTGAATGCTGGACAAATAAATTGGTCTGAGAACTCATCATAGAAGCCAGGATGACTATACTGCAAACTGTTGTGCTTTGGTCATATAATGATTCACTCGAAAATGCTTGTAAAGGTAGAAGGCAGTAAGAAAAGACACCATTATAGATGGATAGACTCAATCAAGAAAGGTATAATCTAGCCTGGGTTGATGATAAAGTGACTTGGAGGTCTCTCATTCATAAAGTCATCACAAGTCAAAGTCAACTTGAAGGGAGTTAACAACAACAATATATATGCCACTGCCCTTGCAGAATATTAATGTATGCCTCCAGCTCTTACCCATTTTCTCAATTATGTTGATTCAAGAGCATGAAGGAAATCGATACAATGTGCTGCATCAAGCTTATTTATTTAATCACCTTCAAATACACCATAACTATTGATCTTAAGCTGTTCAGTAGCTTAAAAAGTAGCAAAGTCTTTATCTGTTTCTAATGACACACAGACATTTTGAGAACCTATAATTCTGACAAAATTAGGCACAATTTTATGTGCTGAACTAGAAACAATGTCTCAGGTTCTTCATTAAATGGTGTTCCAGCTTCCATCTTGGGAATTCTAATTAAGAATTGGAACCACCAATAGAATCTAATTAATTAAATAATTAGATTCTGGCTATTATTGTTACATTTATTCATATCCCACCTTTCTCACAATTTAGAACTCAAGGTGGCTTACAACCGTTAAGGCAAGCATAACTATAAATCGCAGTATATAAAAGTTAAATATCTAATTAAACTATAACAAATGTTAAAATATAAACTATTAAAATAAATCAATAAAGGGACCATCCAGCATATTTTGCAAAGGCTGATCACCTGAATAATCAGTCCTCAATGTTCTGCTGAAATAAAAAATTCTTCGCCTAGCTATGAAAGGATAGCAAGGAGGGTATCAGACTAATCTCTCTGAAAAGGGAGTTCAAGAGCCTCAGGGCAGCCATTGAGACCCCTTCTACACTGTCCTTATATCCCAGGATCTGATCGCAGTTTTTCAGCTTTGAACTGGATTATATGAGTCTACACTGCTATATAATCTGGGATAAACAAATAATTTGGAATCAGATCCTGGAATATAAGGACAGCGTAGAAGGGGCCTGAGAAGACCCTCTCCTGTTTTTTCACCAGATGGACCTAGGAGAGTGGTGGAATAGAAAGAAACATGAACAGGTTCATATGGATGAATAAGGTCCTTCAAATAATGTGGACCTAAGGAGGAGGAGGAGGAGGAGGAGGAGGAGGAGGAGGAGGAGGAGGAGGAGGAGGAGGAGGAGGAGGACTTTATTTTTCTACCCTGCCTCCATCTCCCCGAAGGGACTCGGGTTGGCTTACATGGTACCAAGCCCAAGGCAAGCCCAAGATGTATAGGGCAGGATAGATCATAACCGGTACTTGGATTGTTCCTGGAAAAGCAGTCAGTGGAGTAGGTGCTCTTTAGCCAATCCCAAGAAACAACCTCATAGTAGCTAAAGTTTCTGAACTAAAGTTTCTGAACATTTCTCAAATGTCACTCCATGTAAGCTGTGTTACAGTAATCTAAATGGGATCTAACTAAGGACCTTGTCACATGGCCCAGGTGGGCCATTCTATCTCGCCAGCTTTCACCAGCAAAAGGGAAGGCACGCAGAACAACTAATGGCACCCTGCACACAACCGTCTTCCCTTCATCACACATGGAGGGCAAGAAAGTGTGCGTTGACACCATTTCCCACCCCCATCACATGGCAGAAAGGGTCGCAACATGCATTGCCCTTCTGCACTTTCTGCCATCAAACAGGTTTAGGGGGCCAAAAGCGCAGGCAGCTCTATCAGCGTCTTTTGGTGCTTCACCTCCACTTTGGGAGGAAAGTGGGCATGGCCTGCCGTGCATTGTGTGATGGCACACAGCAGATCCCATCAAAGCCATGTATGAAGGCAGCAAAATGAGGCATTTTTACCCCATGTGAAGAGGTCATAGGGCATTTGTAATGAGTGTGCTCTAGAAACAACTTGGAAGCACACAACGGCAAATGCTGAGCACTAGGTGATTGCTTAAAAATTGTGAGTAGTTTATATATTTTGTTTTAGGTGTCTTCGTTAGGGATTTAATGTTTGGATATCTGCTTTCCTGTTTTCCCGGTGATCTCATTCAGTCATTTGAAAAGCTCTCAGCAAAGGAGTATCCAACATCAAACAAGTGAAAATGTTACTGTCTAATGGGCTGTTTGTTTTTTTTTACCTTTGCAGCTGTCCCTATGTCCAGTGTGGGGAGTGTTTTCTCCATTTTGCTGACAGAATACTTTCAGAAGTTCAGTTGAAAGCTTTAATTGGACATGGTCCTTTAGTATGCTCCAACAGCCTATGTCTTTGAAATGCCGTTTGAAATGAATGGGTATCTTCTATGAAGATATTAAATCAGAGGTGAGAGATTCCTGGAAGACTACATTTAAAAAGTCTGCTTCTTCCACTTTGCTTTGTACTCATTTCATCAATAAACCGAGCACTCTGGAATAAATTTTTCAGGAGCTAGTCTTCATCAAATGGCAATTGAAAAGCAGCACTCAAGTAGGCAGCACATTCTTCCATCAGCAGTGATGTTATTTGTGAAGTTCATTTGAAACATGGAAACCTGCTTACAAGAGTAAGCAAGCTGCAGTATGCCAGAGATTTAAGACAGATGGTTCTTAGGGCAGGTTTTGTGGTTTTATTCAAGGAAACTAGATGAATGTAGAATTAGGAAATATACAAGTTTCTTAGCCCACAGCATTTCTCTTCCAAGAGTAGCCATTGAAAATTAGTATAAACTAACTGTGAAGCAGGTTATGATCAAAAATAGGCCAGGTGATGAGCTTCCTCTATGAGAAACGGTCTAAAACTAAATGTTTTAGTCCATTTATTTATTTATTTATTTATTTATTTACTTCACTTTTATACCGCATTTTTCAGCCCTTGACAGGCGACTCAATGCGGTTTACAGTGCAATTAAAACACAGCAATACAACAACCGGGACGACAACGTCGCTCCACAACAATTAACATCAGACAGACAATCAACAACAACAACAAACAACATATACAACGCCTCCGTTAAAGTCAGATCCATTCTCATAGTCATTGTGCCGTTCCTATGTTCAGTTACCGTCTTCCTTAATTAGTTGCATTGCCTAGCCAAACGCTTGTTCGTAAAGCCAGGTCTTGACCATTCTCCGAAACGCCAGCAACGAAGGTGCCTGTCTGATGTCTGCTGGCAAGGCATTCCATAGCCGAGGGGCCACCACTGAGAAGGCCCTGTCTCTCGTCCCCGCCAAGCGCACCTGTAACGCAGGCGGGATCGAGAGCAGGGCCTCCCCAGACGATCTTAATGTTCTAGTCGGTTCATAAGCGGAAATGTGTTCAGAGAGGTAAGCGGGGCCAGAACCGTTTAGGGCTTTATAGGCCAAGGCCAGCACCTTGAATTGAGCCCGGTAGCGGATTGGCAGCCAGTGGAGCTGGCTCAGCAGAGGAGTGGTGTGCTCCCTGAGTGCCGCTCCTGTTAGCAACCTGGCTGCCGAGCGCTGGACCATCTGAAGCTTCCGGGCCGTCTTCAAGGGCAACCCCACGTAGAGCGCGTTGCAGTAATCAATCCGGGATGTGACCAGAGCGTGGACCACCGTGGCCAAGTCCGACTTCCCAAGGTACGGGCGCAGCTGGCGCACAAGTTTGAGTTGTGCAAATGCTCCCCTGGACACCGCCGAGACCTGGGGTTCCAAGCTTAGCGAGGAGTCCAGGGTCACACCCAGGCTGCGAACCTGCGTCTTCAGAGGGAGTGTAACCCCGTCCAACACAGGCTGTAACCCTATACCCTGTTCGGCCTTCCGACTGATCAGGAGTGCCTCTGTCTTATCTGGATTCAATTTCAATTTGTTTGCCCTCATCCAGTCCGATACAGCGGCCAAGCAACGGTTCAGGACCTGAACAGCCTCCTTAGTAGTAGGTGGGAAGGAGTGACAGAGTTGGACGTCATCTGCGTACAGATAACACCGCACCCCGAAACTCCGGATGATCTCTCCCAACGGCTTCATGTAGATGTTAAATAACATGGGGGACAATATTGAGCCCTGCGGAACCCCACAAGTCAATGGTTGTGGGGTAGAGCAGTTGTCCCCCAGCAACACCTTCTGAGTACGATCCTCTAGGAAGGACCTGAGCCACTGCAGAGCAGTGCCACCAAGGCCCATTCCCGCGAGGCGTCTCAGAAGGATACCGTGGTCGACGGTATCGAAGGCCGCTGAGAGGTCCAGCAGAACTAACAGGGACATACTCCCCCTGTCTAGCTCCCTGCGCAGATCATCCACTAAGGCGACCAAGGCTGTCTCGGTACCATGTCCCGGCCTGAAACCAGACTGTGCCGGATCTAGATAATCAGTGTCTACCAAGAATACCTGGAGTTGTGAGGCCACCACACGTTCCAGGACTTTGCCCAAAAAGGGAAGATTGGAAACAGGCCGAAAGTTGACGAATTGAGTGGGATCCAACAGCGGTTTTATCACAGCTTGTTTTAAGCTGGCTGGAATTTTGCCTTCCCGAAGGGAGGCATTAACCACCACCTCCACTCCTTTAGAAGCCAGGATGGGCAGGGGTCTAGGATGCATGTGGTAGCTCTCATTCCTCCAAGTATCTTGTCCACATCCTCAGGTTTCACCAATTGAAATGAATCCAACGAAATCGGATAAGCAGATGTTCGTGTTACATCCTCTGAGACTGCCGTTAACATGGTGTCCAGGTCAGAACGGATCAAAGCGACTTTGTCCGCAAAGAACCGAGCAAATGCTTCACAGCGGAGCGTCGAGTTGTCAGGGTTCCCATCCGACTTGGAGGGATTTAATAGACCTCTGACAACTCGAAACAGCTCAGCCGGACGGTTCTTTGCGGACGCAATATTGGCCGCAAAGAAAGATTTCTTTGCCACCTTTATTGCCACGGCATATGCCCTGAGAAGAGGGACATACCGTGTTCGATTTGACTCGCTCGGGTCCGAACGCCACACGCGCTCTAGTCTCCTCTTTCTTCGCTTCATTGCTGCCAGCTCCTCGATGAACCAAGGAGCTGGTTTAGCTCGGCTACTTGAGAGGGGACGTTCTGGAGCAATCGTGTCTATTGCCCTAGTCATCTCCCTATTCCAGTGAGACACCAGGGCATCAACAGGATCACCAACCAAGGAAGCGGGAAAATCCCCAAGAGCCGTCAGGAATCCATTCGGATCCATAAGCCTCCTGGGGCGGACCAACTTAATGGGTCCCCCACCTCTGCAGAGGTTGGGAGGTGCAGCAAGTCTAAAGCTGACCAGATAGTGGTCGGTCCATGGCAACGGAGAGATGGATAACTCCTCAACACCGCCACTCTGCTCCCATCCCTGACAGAAAACCAAGTCCAATGTGTGTCCAGCACTGTGAGTGGGGCCAGATATCTGTTGGGACAGCCCCATGGTTGCCATGGAAGACATGAAGTCCTGAGCCGCTCCTACTAGGGTAGTCTCGGCGTGTACATTGAAGTCCCCCAGCACAAGAAGCCGTTGGGACTCCAATGCCAGGCTCGAGACCACCCCTGCTAGCTCAGGTAGGGAGACCGTAGTGCAGCGAGGTGGGCGGTACACTAACAGAATCCCTATTCTGTCCCGGTCACCCACCTTCAGGTAGACACATTCAAAATTAGTTGACTGCGGGATGGGGCCTCTGGTCAGGGGAATGGAATTCTTATAGACAACCGCAACTCCGCCTCCCCGTCCTCCAGGTCTCGATTGGTACTGTACGGAGAAGCCTGGTGGACAAAGCTGGGTCAAATTTACTCCTCCGGCTTCGTCCAACCAGGTCTCCGTAATGCATGCCAGATCTGCCCGCTCCTCCAGAATTATATCTTGGATGAAAGATGTTTTTCCGTTGACAGATCTGGCGTTCAGCAGCACCATCTTCAACCCAGAGGGACCGCCATCCTTGGTACACCCACTTACCATGTCAGGAGACCGATTACAAGTTCTTAAATTTCTTTTTCTATCCCTAGGCCGAATTTGAGTTATTTTAAATTTTCCGTTATCTCTAGGCCGAATTGGCGGTCTCCCTTTCCCGCATCTCCGCCTCCCCGTTATGGTTTCTATGGGGGCCCCTCGGCCAATGGAATACCTCTCCTCATCCATATTGCACTTCAATTTTGTGGCTTCATCCTGTAGTTCTTTCCAAATTATTTGTTTTAATGACTTCTCTTTGTGCCATACAACCTCCTTCCAGTCCTTTGCTAATCTTGCAATGCTATTTCTAGGATCTAGCCCCCCACTCCACCCTCTATTCCCTTCCCAGTTTATCAACAATGTTGTTAACAAATACCAAAGGATGAGGGCCGACATGGGTAACAGCGCTGGGGTAACGTTGGTACAGTCACTAGCTTCAAGTATCAGCATTTATTCACTACAACATAGTGTTTTCATCAGTGTTTGATGGAAATGTTCTTTACTAACTCAATCAAATCTATAGGTCACCAAAAAGAATATTCACAGATCCAAAAGGAATGCTGGCCAAACAAGTATAGTTGGAGAAGCAATCAAACTGAAAATGGAGCATTTGAAAGAGAACATCTTATGCTTTCAAAATCATCCCACCAGCATGGCCTCTGGTGATACTGGTTGGAAGAATCATGAAGTTGGAGTCCCAAAATGTATATTTTCAGGAAAACCAAGTTTAGCCCTCTCCCTGATCCTTTCCCATTTCAGAGCACAATTAGGATCTAAAAATATAGGTTAAGCATCCTTTATCCAGAATTCTGAAGTCCAGAATACTCCAAAAATGTCCAAGTGGGTTGAGATAATGACATCTTTGCTTTCTGATGGCTCAGTGGGCACAGACTTTGTTTCATACACATCATTAAAATATTTTATATAAACTTACCTTCATGCTATGTGTATAAGGTATATATAAAATATTCAGGTTGAAACTTGGGTCCCATCTCCAAGACAGTTCCTTATGTATGTATGTGCAAATACAAGTTTTGTCACAATCTGGAGGGGGGGGGATCCAAACAGTTCTGATCCCAAGCATTTTGGATAAGGGATACTGGAAGCCAGTCTGTGTGGAGATGTGATGTCCCCTTCCTTAGTGTAGTCTCTGGATTCCATTAAATAGAACTATTGAAACAAACCTTACCTTCTACAAAATGTCATGCAGTGTTTAATTACTTTATGATACTGGTGGTATTATCTTTTACTGCCATTTACACTTCATGAGCAAGTTGCATTTTACCTTTACTTCCACACCCCCCCTCCCCATACATCTTTTTAATGTCTTTTTCTCTCTCTAGAGCTTTTTTAATTTCCTGAGTAAATTTCTTTCCTTCAGACTGTCCACCACAAGCCTCATCTTTCTTTTTTTTTGTTTCTTTTTTTGCCAGGGATGAAGTTTATAGCTCTTCACTTTTAAGCATTCTGTGTATTTCATAGAGTGTGAAATGAATCTATGGTGGCACATAAATACCTATGGGAAATAACAGGGTTTGATCTCTTCAGTGTGAACAGAGATGCAATTTTGTTTTTGAGGAAGGCATTTTGACAGGTGAAATATTCTGCTTTGATTACTATGCATGTGTGCACTTTTAGTCTTATTCAGGACTTCCTTTTTTGTTCAAAACAAACATGTGAGGAGTGGGAAAATAGCAATATTGCCCCTTCCATCTGTACTTGTATTGTCTTTTGTACTGACCATCTGAACACTGTTCCATAAAGTCTCCCTATAAATGTCTCTGCTCTAGAAATTGTGAATGTCTTTTTAAAAATGGACTGAAACTCTCATGCAGTGTTGAAAGTTCTGGAAAATGTAGAAGCCTATCACATCACTACAGTTATATTAGCAAAAATAATAGTTACATGATATGTTGAGCACCTTTAACATCATGTCTCTCTTTAAATATTATCACATGAGTTGCATGCTGAAAGACACAGACACAGTGAAGACATCTGCCCTTGTGCTTTGCCACTCTGCTGCTGAATACTCATGTCCAGTGTGAAAAACATCAAACCACATTAAAACAGTGGGCGTGGCTCTTAATGAGACATGCCACATTATCACAGATTGTCTATGCCCCACACCACTGGAGAAATTACATTGTTTAGCTGATATCACACCACATGACATCTGTTGGGAAGTAGCAGTCAGCAATGAAAGGACCAAGGCATTGACATCTTTGGCCCATCCTCTGTTTAGATATCAGCCAGCATGTCAATGCCTTAAATTAATAAACAGCTTCCTAAGATATACAGAGATATTTGCAGGAACACCTAAGCAAGCAAAAGTCCAAAAGTGGCAGGCAAAAAACCAGCACTTCAATCAGTGAGTGAGATTGGATGAGAAACTCTCTCCTGGACACACAGAACAGTGGATGACTGTGAAGGCACTAAACAGGCTGTGCTCTGACACCACGAGATGCAGAGCCAACCTTAAGAAATGGGGCTATAAAATAGAGTCCACAGCATGCGAGTGTGGAGAAGAGCAAACCACAGATCCCCTGAGCCCTGCCACATTTACAATGGAGGACCTTCTCACAGCGACACCAGATATACTCTAAGTGGCCAGCTTCTGGTCAAAGGACATTTCACATAATGCCAAGTTCTTTTTTTAAAAAAAACTTTGTGTTTCTAAATGCATTTCAACTGTACCCTCAACCTGCTTCTGACATGATAAATAAAATAAATCATAGAAGTCTCATAACACGAGTTGCAGCTTTTCCAAACCTGAATGGAAGTGCTTACCAATGCATAACATCATCCTATATTCCTTCCAAACCAGTCTTCGGTCCATAAGTAATGAATGGTTTTTAAAAAATTGGGAGTTCCTGTTTTTAGGTAGCAGAAAGCATTTGAATCTATGTAAAAAAAAAATCAGGTGTGCAGAAGTGCTTCATCGGTGATTCTGGGCACTGCGAGATGTCATTCTGGGTGTGTTGGGGGCATTACTTTGAACTGCTTCATTTCCCCATTGCCATAGTGCTCATCATTTTAATTTCAGCAGTCAGACTCAGAACTGCTCTGGCTGCAAAGCCATAACTGTCATCTTTGTCCCCATTTGCTTCTTTTAATAATAATAATAATTTACAGAACTGCACAATTTTGATGTTGATTCCAGTCAGCTATAGGAATTTCCCCTCATGATTAGACATTTCCATACAATTTATACACTTTGCTTTGTTCTTTTGCAAACGTTCAAGCAATGTTTTGGAACCGAACTCCTGCAAACTGCACAGGTTTGGCAATGAGAAATAACCCTCTCCCTTGCTGAATACACAAAACAGGGAAAAACTAGAAAATGTAAAATGCATATTTCCTTTTTTTAATTAATACTTAAACTGATTAAAGAAACAGGGCTTAATTGCAAAGCCCCAGTCTTGTGAGATTTTGAACTTCCAGGGCTGCATAATGCTGGGGAAAGAGGGCATATGGATGAACAGACAATTGGGATGAGTCAAGTCCCAGTAGTTGTGGTAAGATAGAAATGTTTGCAAGTTTCTTCTAGCGCTTAGAGAACGGACTGCTGTGATAAGAAAAGTGTCTATCTTGGTGTCTTCCAGCTCTGGGTTTCCAACACCAGACCCATCTTTAGAGCCTCGTGTGATAATGTTTTCATCAGTGAAATTGCAATTATTCACCATTCCATGGTCTCACAATAAGACTCTGGCATATCCTCATAATCCTGCCTTTCCACACAACTGTGTTTTTTTTATTTGAAATTTTCATACAGTTGCAAAGTACCGGGATTTTAGTACTTAATTTTCAGAGCAAACCATTCAAATCTCTGCTTTGTGATTCACCACACAGTGCAGTTGTACATAAAGTTCAATATTGAAGGCTAATACTGCCTGACAGTTAAAGATATCTGTTTATATAGTAATGTATTTAATTGAATGAGAACATAGTAGATGGTTTTCTGGGGAAGGAGGGATCCGCCTGAGAAATTGCACTCAGAGCAAGAACTAACCCTCTGAACAGCTTTGCAGCATTCTCAAGTTGTGCTGGTTGTGTAGAACTGCAAAACACAGTGCAAATCTGTGTACTTTTGATCTCCTGAAGAACAAACGACATCAAAATTGAAATTGAAATTTTGTGTTTTAATCAAACTACGTATGTGGAAATACTACAAGGCATTACTGCTGTTTCAGCAATGTATGTGGGATGTTGTATCTCATCAGAGCTGTTACACTATAGAATATGGTGTGTAGAGTGATTCCTTAGTATGCTTCTTGAAGGCACGTCCATTGATAGGACAAGAAGCTTGTTTGGCTTGCTCCACAAACAGAAAATAGATTCTGTGGCATTTTTTGGAGCGTTAATAGCAAAAAGGCTATAGAAGATTGCAGTTATGGCTATGATCGAGAATACGAGGATGATCAGGATCAGAGAAGAAAAAAATCCAAATCTGCATTTTTTTTACTTGCACTATTTTAAACCTACTTTCTAACTAAAGGTTACAATATCGTTTAAAACAGAACAAAATATATGAAGAGTAACAAAACACTGATGACAGGACAACAATGTAGAAACCATAAAATGCTTGAATCAATCAGCCATCTTTCTTCTTTGTCTGATTGTCATTAAAATAAGCCAAAGAGTTCCATAAATCAGTTGTCGCCAATGGAATGGAAACATCGATACTTGGACACCTGTAGTGAACAGGAAGAGAGGTTACATCATATGGTTAGGCATAGAAAATCAAATTTTCTATGTAGCCAGTCAGTCCCAACTTTTGATCGTTACCTTTGAGGGATTAAGGTCATTGAGGTACATGCCAAAGATGCAAACAGATGAAAAATGTAACCAAAAATGACAAATTTGACAAGACTTGTATTCTGCTGAGAAGATGAAGTAGATATGGACGTTCACTTTCAAAGAATCTAGTTCCATCTAAATTACAAGGGAAGAGTGGTGATTAAATGGTACAGATATATTGTATATCCATGTGTGTTCAAAAATACCTTTTTGAAGTAACGTAAATATTAGTAATTACAGAATAAGATACTAACAAAATTTATAGTCATATCATTTTTCAAAAGATCATATTTCCCTTATCCCAACACAAAAATAATGTCTATAACTACAACTAATGTAGCCTTGCTAAGAGGGTGATGATGATTATACTCCAAGGAGGAAGGTTGTCTGAACATGGTAATTTTGCAGTGCCAACTACTACAGGAATCCCACTCTTCTATGGGTGGTTCTACACTGACACATAATGTGGTTTGGAAGTAGCAACAAAAACACTGGTAGCAACCTGCATTGTGGCCCAGGAGGGCCACCCAGAACAACCTCACTGACGGAAAAGTGTCCCTACTGCCCAGCTATGCTGAAGCTGGTTCAATGATACTGGTCAGGACCCCAACTGCTACCCCTCTGTGTTCCTGTTGCTGCCAGCTACAGTGGTGGCGTGGCTACATACCTGGTTTCATGCCAAGTGACTGGCAAAGGAACTTGGAAGGAAAAGCCTCCACCTTCCCTCAGGCTTCTTTGCCAGTCACATGGCACAGGAGGAAGAGGGACTGCCAATGAGGAGGTAAGTCACTCTATTGCCACTGTAGCTGACAGCAACAGGGGCAGAGAAGGTGGAAGGGGACAGCTATCCAATGTCTCCAGGCAACCCGAACCTGGAGTAGTGCTGGATGGCTGTCAAGGAACTGGCTGCAGGTGTCTGCACTGCCAGAACACAGAGGAAAGCCCCAATCTTTATGGAGGATTTTCTCTGTGTTTTATTAACCCAGAGTGCATCTGCATTAAGCAGCTTTACTAGGTTCATCTGGATTGGTCCAGGTGTGTTTTGGGCATCCCTTATTCAAAATGCTTGGGACCAGAAGTGTTTTGGATTTCAGACATTTGGGATGTTGGAATATCTGTATTTCCATATATGTATATAATGAGAAATATTGGAGATGGGACCCAAGTCTACACGTGACATTCAGTTATGTTTCACATAAACCTTATATGCTTAGCCTAGAGGTAATTGAATTTGTTATGATTCTTGGTAAGAAATATCACTTTGAGAGTTAAGGCTGTCTTGATGCCCAGTTCCATTTATGGAGCAAACACTGACACATGAAATACTGCCTATTACTCAGTGATGCAATAGGAGGAGAATCTTGAGAATATAATCAGAAGGTCAGGAAGACATTATTATGCCAGAGTATATGACATGGTATAATAGTCATTAGATTATTAAAATGTTTTGAGCTGCTTGAAAGTAAGCACTGCAAAGATCATTTTCCTGGACAACCAGAGTATCCCTTATCCTGAAATCTAAAATACTCCAAAATTGTCCACATGGGTGGCTGATATAGTGACACCTTTGCTTTCTGATGGTTCAGTGTACACAAATTTGGTTTCATGTACAGAAATATTTTAAACATTAGGTATAAAATTACTTTCAGCCTATGTAAATAAGATATCTCTGAAACATATGTGATTTTTGTGTTAAGACCTGGACCCCAACTCAAAGATATCTCATTATGTAATTACAGATTTAAAATCTAGAAAAATCTGACTTCCAAAATACTTCTGGTGTCAGGCATTTCTGATACAGGATACTCAACTTGTATTAGCTTGTTTAGTCTCATTCCAAGAAGATTCCTGTAAAAAAAGACTGGCACAATAATATGTGAAAATACATTCATGCGTACCTAGATATGTTATTACATATGTCACTGTGGCTCCATGCCAAATAACATTTATTTGGGAGTAAATGACATTGAATTTAGTGCCACTTGCCTCTGAATAAATACAATTGTGCTATTATTCTTATTTATGTATGCATGTTGTCATCATTTTTGAGGGAGCAGAATTATATCTAGCATTTTTAAAAATCATTATTATGTGCTCTGCTGTCTGCCATTGCTCATGCACTGAACCACTACGCATTATTTCACTTTCTCCTTGTCGCTGTCCTCTATTTACATATAGCAGAGCTGCCATCAACAATAAATTAATCCCCTGGAGAGGATTTCCTTCTGTGTGTGCATTTCCAGAATTGTAATAAGTACTTTTTTCAGTCTAATAGATGCCCAAATGGAACATTAAGTACAGTGATAATCATAAGACAATGTTGTTTTCCTGTACAAAAAAAAACCCCTGTGCATTTCCTGATAGGAACATTATGTGCTATAGTATATTGTGTATTTACTTATTCTGTTTTGTGATGGAAAAGTAAGTTGCAGGGCTGCCTGAAGACAGAGATAGCACTCTGTGAGGTAGCAGTGATTCTATGGGCAGCAAACATTCTGTGGAGCATTAATGGTAACCCACCATAGGGCCATATGTCCCACATGATGCCCTTCTCCCCTAGATTGGCCTTCTGCCCTAGGTATCATGAAGGATGATACCTCAGTCCATAACAGATGGGTTACTGCTGTGAATGAAAATGCAGAAAGAATGGATGAATATATATTCAATAATATCCTTTTTATTATTAATGAGTTATTGTGAAATTAATTCCTTTTCATATAGAAGCAGGTGATGTACTCCTTATCCGACATAGGAAAGTAAATAGGAAAGGGTTAATGTATTTAGTTAATCATTAATAACCTAAAAAATCTAATTCAATTAAATTTACATTGGCATGGGAAAGATAGCTATTAAATGTGTGCACTTAAAGCCTCACCAAAATGAGAAATGCATCCATTACTTTATTTCCCACCATCACTATTCATGTTTTAAGCTTAGGGGGACAGCAAAAAGCTTCATGAATTTTTCAAATCCTTCTGTCCAACTCATCAAACATCTATTTGTTTTTTTCTTCCTCTCTCTCATTGCTTCTAATTTATTATTACTGAATGAGCAGAGGCACCCCCCCCCCCAAAAAACCCCATATTAACTTCACTTTATCTATACTCTTGAAATTAGCAAATACAATGATTTATCTGTTTCTTGTGGAAAATTTTAAATACAGTCAGCGCTCCACATTTGTTAGTTTGACTTTTGGGGATTTGGTTGTTCACAGATTTGATTAATATATTCTCTCTAGAAATCTCTAGGTCTTTCCAGTGCTATGGTCAGCTTCTGGTGGAAGTCGACTATTGAGTTATACTGGAAATACCTGGAGATTCCTAGAGAGAATGCTCCTCCAGGCATTTGTAGGATGATTCTAGGGACAACTTCCAGCGGAAATTTACCATAGAGTCACATTGGAGAACCTAGACATTTGTAAAATAAATACTTAAATAGGGGATGTGATAGCACAGCAGGTTAAACTGCCAACTGCAGAAAATCTTGCCAACCAGAAGGTGGCAGTTCAAAGCTGTGGGTCGGGGTGAGCTCTCACCGTCAGTTCTAGCTTCTGCTTACCTAGCAGTTCGAAAACAGTAGTGTGAGTAGATCAATAGGTACCACTTTGGTGGGAAGGTAAAATGCGCCCATGAAGACCTACCAGAATTTGATCAGGAAGGCCTCCTTGGATAACAGGCTCCTCAGCATGGAAAATGGAACAACAGCACCTGCCCATGGCTGGAGTTTACCACAGCCTCCAGATGATGTACTGTCTTTGTTGTTAACTGTATAAGAGCATTGAGTATCTGCCATATATGTGTGCTTTGAGTCCCTTCGGGGAGATAGAGTGGAACAGAAATAAAGCATATTTATTTATTTATTTATTTAAATAGACATTTTTAATTCATGTTTTTCCCACTTTTACAGGTGGCCCTCACCCCAGCAAACTGTATTTATCTCCTATAAAGAGAGTAACCACTTATATATTGCCAAAAAGAAGTACACCCTTAAACAAAGCAAAGGATGGAAGAGGGCACTGAATTTGCACATGCAAATTCATAGTGTATCTTTAGATGAACATTTCAATAGTATTGCTATACTACAAATAGTCTCTCTATAGCAGGGGTCTTCAAACTTTTTAAACAGAGGGCGAGGTCACAGTCCCTCAAACAGTTGGGGAGCTGGATTAGAATTTGAAAAAAGCATGAATTGATTCCTATGCACACTGCACATATCTTATTTGTAGTGCAAAAAACACTTTAAACAATGCAATAATTAAAATGAAGAACAATTTTAACAAATATAAACTTATTAGTATTTCAGTGGGAAGTGTGGGTCTGCTTTTGGCTGATGAGATAGGACTGTTGTTGTTGTTGTTGTTGTGTGCTTTCAAGTAATTTCAGACTTAGGTTGACCCTGAGCGAGGGCCGGGTAAATGACCTTGGAGGGCCATATCTGGCCCCTGGGCCTTAGTTTGAGGTCCCTTGCTCTATAGCATGGATAACTGTAATCAGATGATCTGTTAAGTTTCCTCTCAGGATGCAATTGATCAGCGATTTCAAGGAGTTTTCTTCTTTATCTTTGAACATGGACCATTTTCAAAACGGACTTGGATCAGACAGCCATTGAAACAAAAGGGGAGAGGACTGTCCTGAGTTCACCCTTTACACTGACTTCTGTGAAGTTGTGCACATGGCTACCGCATCTCAGAAGTGTCAAGAGTCAATTGGCACCCATATTATTAAGCACAAAAGACTGCACAGCCAGAGGCATTGCTTTCACATGCACACAAATAGTTTCTCACCTGGATGCAACTTTACACCTTTTCCCCCATTCCAAGTTCCGTAATTTTACAAATTGATGTTTGATCTCCGCTTTGAAGAGTTGTGGGGCGGTGTGGTTAATTGATCTAAGCGCTGCAAATAGCTCTTGTATGAAACTTAAATCAACCCTCTGTATTGAATTTTGCATCACTAAAACAGAATCCTCCCTCATGGTTTAATTACAACAAAGCGTTTCTGTTGTAGAATAAAAGAGGCTGCACAGCCAGCAAATCAAATTCCAACTATACAGTTCTTTTTCCCCCACAGCTCACAGCCCCTCGGCTCTAAATAGAATGAATCTTCATTTTTATCAGGGTCATTTTCAAGTCATCCTTGCTCACAACCTTGAAATGAACTCATTTATATTGTGTTCAAAATATCATCACTGCTATAGAAAGAGCAGCATTTATTTGAAATACAGGTGGATTGCCCAGAGAGAAAAAGAGAGGTTAGTAAATCCTTACTGATATTGCCAGGACATGATAACACATCCAGGCATCCCCTGGGCAACGTCCTTGTAGATGGCCAATTCTCTCACACCAGAAGCGACTCCAATTTGCTTCTGATCCAATAAAAAAAACTGATGTTGCCAATTTGTAGTGGAAACCTGTTCTGAGATTCACGTTCCATCGATCCCTTTCAAAACACTTCTTCTACTGTAGCTCCTAATTTTACCTACTGACAGATTTTAAGCACAAAACATAAGTTGTCATGCCTGAGCAGGATATGCCTTTAGTTTGTTTTTAAGGAACGTTCTCTATTTTTTTTTATTTGTCTTGGGAGTCCTAGCAGACTGAGGGGAGATTTTTAAATACAAAAATGTATTTGAATAAATATAATAAAATATGAGGCACTTTCCAATAACCTGCTAATTAACAAGTACATATGCCAAGGAAGTTGAATAATGCATGCAGTCAGGGCTAAGTCTTCCAAAAAAGATCAGTCCTTAAAAGCCACTGCTGCACTTTTGTTGCATTCCCAATTTCTTTTTATCACCTAGCTCTATTAATTCAAACCTTTTATCTCTTCCGCTTCCCAAATTCAAACTGTAGCATTGTCTTCCCACAAATGCTGAAAGGCTATGACCCAAATTTCGGTAACCTAGATTAGCACTGAGGCATTAAATGTTATTTATCAGGACTCCATTGTATGGTATCAAAAGTTGCGAGACAGAAGCCCACAGAGAGAGAAAAGACCATTTTACAAACACAAAGAATGTGCATCCAGCAATCTTGCTAACTGGCTGTTCAGGTATCAGAGCTACAAATTGGTTTTCACATTAATGTTTCTGCAATATTCTAGGCTGTTTGGTCCATCTTTAAAAGGAAAAGCAAGAATGGGGAAAGTTTGACTGTTCAGATGGTACTGTGCTATCCCAAGCACCCAGACAGCTAATAGGGGGTGTGGAAATTGTATTCTGAAACATGTGGAAGACCAAAGATTATCTGCCTGTGAGTTATAGATTGCAGTCCAAAAAACAGGCTCTGGAAAAGTACCTTTGTTGGACTACAACTCCCAGCATCTCAAGCCATATGACAACTGGGAGGCACTTACTATTTACTTGTTTGCAAATGGACCTTTGAGATTAAAGTGGGGTAAGGTAAAGGTAAAGGTTTCCCCTTGACATTAAGTCTAGTTGTGTCTGACTCTGGAGGGTGTTGCTCATCTCCATTTCTAAACCGAAGAGCCACTGTTGTATGTAGATGCCTCCAAGGTCATGTGGCTGGCATGACTGCATGGAGCACCGTTACCTTCCTGCCAGAGCAGTACCTATTGATCTACTCACATTTGCATGTTTTTAAAGTGTGAAGCTGGCAGAAGCTGGGTCTAACAGCAGGAGCTCATCCCACTCCCCAGATTTGAACCACCGACCTTTCAGTCAGCAAGTTCAGCAGTTCGATGGTTTAACTCGCTGCACCACCAGAGGCTCCAGAAAGAAGGATACACTGTAGAATTAATGCAGTTTGAAACCATTTTAGTTGTCATGGCACAGTGCTATGGGATCAGGGAAGTTTCGTTTTACAAGATCTTTAACCTTTTCTGCCAAAAGGTGCTGGTGCCTACAAATCCCGGAATCTCAATAGTATTGAGCCATGGCAGTTAAACTGGTGTCAAACTGCATTAATTCTATAGTGTAGGTGCACCACATATGAGAAATATATTTGTAGCATAAGCTGTTGTAGACTGGGACTTTCAACTGGGTTTAAAAAGTAGACTGTGTATCCTGAGAGATGGTGAACTGTACATACTGAGTTTCCCCCCGTTTGTTTATTAACAGCAGAATACTTTGATAGAGATTGATGGGAGTGTCTCTTCAGCTTCAGCTTGCTTCTCTTTCCCTTTATTATGCCAGGATCCACCATTCAATTATACTTTCTGAACCATTTCCCTATCCTCTTCCATTGGATCCTTACCCTTATTTATTTGTGTTTCTTTTTATTTGGCAGTTGCAGTTCTCTCATTCTTTTCCACGTGAATATTTTGGCCTCCTCCATTTTTAAATTAGGGTTTGAATTTAATTTCATTCTATGCCGAAAACAGATTGTTTTTGTCATTGCCCTCATATGTCTGTTCTGTGTCTATCTTTTCCCTTCTGCATGCTTGCTGTGTCTTGGTTGGCTGCACACAAATACTACTTTTTTGTTCATAAAAGAAGCAGAGAAACAGCATATACCGGTATTTTAAATGAAGATTTGCATATTTCTTTCATTTAATTGTTTATTTTATTTACGTCCCATTTCCTTTAAACCTAGGGGTTTTTTTCCACCAGGGAGTGCTTCAGCAATGACAATTATATTTAGCTTCACTTTCAGAGTCATTTTAGCACTCCGAACTTAGGGGCTTTTAGGGGCTCTCAGCACAATAACTAAGTTTTATGAACTGGCAGGACTGAGCATTCAACTCACTGTCATTATTTTTTAGAAGCTGTTATTTCATTTTAAAGCAACTTTTAAAGGGAGCTAGCAAACAAGCTACCAGTTTACTATTAGGCATGTGTTAAACCATTCAGCAGGAAATATCATATGTCCAAATATTATGCACACTTGTGGGAGGGGGATGTTTATGGCTGCATTGATTTCCCAAAGTCAGTGGGAGCCACAAAATTAAGATTTCTGAGTTTCAGTTCGAATTCATGATTCGCAGTGACCCAGGATTGAAGTGAGGCAAGATCTGAAATAGGGGGAAGAGGATAACTTTCACAATCTTACTTTAAAACATTCTTCAGCTTTGAATTTGATTTCATTATATGTTGAAAACAAATTGTGTTTGTGGTTATAACTGTCTGTGTCATTTCTCTAATACATCTGTTCTGTTTTTACCTTTCTTCTCTCTGTGATTCCTATGCCATTTCCCTTGTTGCTGCTGTTACCCTACTTATATGTCATTCTTGAACAAAAATGCAATTTAATTTAGGATGCTGAATGAATCAGATAATATGAATCTGTTTTCATGAGACAACGTTTACTATATTATCTTAAATGCATTAACTTGAGGTGTGAATAGAGGCAGTCTACAACAGAGGGCATTACAGTAGTCCAGTCTTGAGATAACCGTGGCCTGGATCACCATAGCTAGGTCGTCCCTGGACAGGTAGGGGGCCAGCCGTCTAGCCTGCCGCAGGTGAAAGAAGGTGGTTCTGCTCACGGCGGAGACCTGGGCCTCCATTGTCAGCACACACATCAGTGATTGGTCAAAATGGCAAAGGATCATCATCATCATCATCATCATCATCATCATCATTTCTTACCCACCTTTCCCCAAGGCTCAAGGTAGGTCACAACATAATTAAAATACAATACATGAAACCATTTAAAGCACACAGATTTAAACATATAGACATAAGATTAAAACACACATTAAAATCCTTAATGGGGAAGAACATTCAAGCTAGGAGAAATTGCAAAGGTTTGTTTTTGCTTTATTATTATTATTATTATTTATTACTTGCACTTATTAACCGCTGCTCTCAGCCCTAGGGCGACTCGTGGCGGTGTACAAAACATAGAAAAAAACAGTTTACAATAAGTCAAGACTACAAAAAAACATCTTACTAATACAAACATCTAATTATACTAAAAAATCCGCTTCGTCTTATCATGGGGTCATAATCAATCTCATAGTCATAGTCCATTCCGGTCGTCATTTCCAATAACATAGCACTCAGTTGAAGGCCATCTCGAAAAGCCATGTTTTCAGGCCCCTACGAAAGGCCATAAGGGAGGGCACCTGTCTAATTTCAGCAGGGAGGGAGTTCCACAGCCGGGGGGCCACCACCGAGAAGGCCCGCTCTCTTGTCCCCGCCAGGCGTGCCTGTGAGGCAGGCGGGACCGAGAGAAGGGCCTCCCCGGATGATCTCAAGGTCCTCGTGGGCTCGTAGGCCGAGATGCGGTCTGCAAGGTATTTTGGGCCGGAACCGTTTAGGGCTTTGTAGGATAACACCAGCACCTTAAATTGGGCCCGGTAGCAAATCGGCAGCCAGTGGAGCTGGGACAACAAGGGCGTTGTATGCTCCCTGCGTCCTGCTCCTGTTAACAACATGGCTGCCGCGCGCTGGACTAGCTGGAGCTTCCGGGCCGTCTTCAAGGGCAGCCCCACGTAGAGAGCGTTGCAGTAGTCGAGGCGGGATGTGACCAAAGCGTGTACCACCGTGGCCAAGTCAGACTTTAAGGACAATATTCCTTCTACCTTCTTCCCATTCCCTTATGGAGTTAAGATAATTAAGTCCAAACTACTTTTGCACTTTGAACTCAGTTTGCAGCAATAATAAATAAGGTGAGACTGAAGGGTGAAAGATAAGCTGTGTGTTTTTTTTAAAAAAAAGTGGGTGAAAAGCAGAACAGGTGAGTAATCAGGACTCTTTGTGTGAAATCAGGACATTTGGGAGGTATGAAATTGAGTTGTTATCAATAATGTTTTCGCTCGTATGTTGGCACAAATGTACAACTGAAGCTTAAAGGGTAATTTAAAAATAGCAAAATACATATAAGAGTGAGGGAAAGCAAGAATTTTTGGGTGCACTACTTTGTATAGAGTAACCTCATTTTGAGACACAAACCACTCACTGCATGTTGCTGGAAAATGTCATATTATGAAAGATGCCACCTTTCTAGGAAATATTTGATGACACACCTATTTTCAAAAGATTCATGATGGACCTTTATGGTTGAGATATATCCATTAATCCTTGTGAATAGACACAATGGATTAGAGCTTAGGCTCTTAACTCTAATACTCGAGCAGGCTGAACAAAACGCTTCAGTTTGAAAGCAAACAAAGGCAGTAGGAAGATACTATTTACTATAGCTATTAACTCCAAAACTGTTTTTGGGGTCAAGTAAGATGGTAGTTTTCTGTGTGTGACTCCCATACTTCCATTCATTTCCTTAACATAGAAGAAAATCTAATATTCTGAATTTTTCTCTTTTCACAGAAATGAGGGCAAACAAGTTATCTTAAAGGATGGGTTCTTCCTTGCCCTCTTTAGTTCCTGTTCAACTTTGCCCTTAGAATGATTGAATCATAGAGTTGGAAGAGACCTCATGGGCCATCCAGTCCAACCCCCTGCCAAGAAGCAGGAAAATTGCATTCAAAGCACCCCTGACAGATGGTCATACAGCCTCTGTTTAAAAGCTTCCAAAGAAGGACCCCCCCCCCCACACACACACTCCAGGGCAGAGAGTTCCGCTGCTGAACGGCTCTCACAGTCAAAAAGTTCTTCCTAATGTTCAGATGGAATCTTCTCTCTTGCAGTTTGAAGCCATTGTTCCGTGTCCTAGTCTCCAGGGCAGCAGAAAACAAGCTTGCTCCCTCCTCCCTGTGAGTTCCTCTCACATATTTATACATAGCTATCATGTCGCCTCTCAGCCTTCTCTTCTTCAGGCTAAACATGCCCAGCTCTTTAAGCCGCTCCTCATAGGGCTTGTTCTCCAGACCCTTTTTTTTATTGCCCTCCTCTGGACACATTCCAGCTTGTCAATATCTCTCTTGAATTGTGGTGCCCAGAATTGGACACAATATTACAGGTATGGTCTAACCAAGGCAGAATAGAGGGGTAGCATGACTTCCCTGGACCTAGATACTATGCTCCTATTGATGCAGGCCAAAATCCCATTGGCTTTTTTTGCCGCCGCATCACATTGTTGGCTCATGTTTAACTTGTTGTCCACAAGGACCCCAAAATCTTTTTCACATGTACCCCTCTCGAGCCCTGCATTCCCCATTCTGTATTTTTCATTTCATTTTTCTGCCTAAGTGGAGTATCTTGCATTTGTCACTGTTGAAGTTCATTTTGTTAATTTTGGCCCATCTCTCTAATCTGTCAAGATCATTGTGAACATCACTAACAGGAAATGCTTTTGACCAAGTCAAGGAATATTACCACACACTTGCTCCTATTCTGTGCCATTCCTGCAATGTGGGTGTGGTTGGGGCTGTTTACCTATGTGGAACATCCTGCTTTTCATGAATTTCTAGTTGCAATGGGATATATACTCACCACCATTCTATGACAGAATTGCTTGCAGCTGACAGTTGCAACATATTTCTTCAGCAGCTAGAAAGTATTGCTTTTATCTTGTAGCAGATACATCATACAGGTCTTTGTCACACTATACAATTTCAGCACTTTATTTCCACTTTGACTGCCATGGCTGTATCTCATGGATTCCCTGGGATTGGTACTTTTGAGAGGTGTCAAGACTTCTCAATTGAGAGCTCCAATACTTCATCAAACTACAAATCCCAGGACTCCACAGAATGCAACAACTATGGCAGTTAAACTGGAATCATAGTGTAATGTGAAAGAGACCACAGGGCCTGAATGGACACATCCAGCTTAGTGTGCCCCAGTTTCAGCAGCAACTTTGACTAGCTTTCATTCTTTGTTAGAAAAGATGATTTGATATCCTTCCCTTTTCTTACATTGGCATTGCCACTGTTACATATTTTTAACTTCATGCCTTTGGACAGACCTTTACTGCCCAGGTCAAATACTGTGTCTTCTGTTGCAAGTTCTATTCTATTTTTGGTTACTTAGCTTTTGCTTCACAATAAAAATATTTTACACCGTCACAGTGTTGAGTATCTTGTGTATATCAAGCAGTAACAATGCCAGTTAAATTCATTTCAGTTCCAGGTTGCAGCACAATAGAATGCAGACCCATCAAAGGGCATGAACGCAGGGTAGTATCACTTATCATGTTTGCTTCCAAATTCAAAATACACAGACGTGCAAGTCATTTATCTGGAAAAATCAACAACCACAATGCCTTGTAAAATGGTGGAGGCAGTGGTATCTAGCTTTTAACGCTCCTTATGAGCTTACCTTACTCTTTGATATTTTTCTATCATTATTTCCTTAGCCTGACTTTGAACTCCTAAAGCTGTCTTTATGTGTGGCTGTAAAGCGCCATAGATATCCATCGAGCTATAATAAAACTGGCAATGAATAATAGATTAGAATGTGATCTTTAGAATCAGTGGAGCCTTTTGTATTATGTCATAATTATTATCCACCCAAATCTCTGCATATAAGGTAAACTGTCAATCTGAGGGAAGCACTCTCTATCCATCACATTATTTCTAGCATGCTGCATATTCCCATGGCAAGGTGTACAATTTTGGTATCTCTCCCACTTCCAATTTTCAAACACATTGAAGCATCTATGACCTGCAAACAGAGTTAACATATCTGTTGCCAGACTGGATCTCCAGGACCTCAGGAAGTGGTTGACATCAATTGCTATCTGATTATGCTAACTGGAAATGCTAGGGGCTTGACTTAGGGTTTTCTGCATGCAAAACATGGGTGCTTTTATTGATTTAGAGCAGTGGTTCCCAACCTTTTTTTTTTTTTTTTTTTTTTTTTTGACCAGGGACCACTTTGACCAGGAACCACTCTCCAACATTAGTACCAAAAGTGTTACGGATCAACTTTAGATTTGGTTTGGTTATTTGGGATGCTGATTCAGAAAATTGCATTGGATAGACCACATCAGCTCTAGTTTCTGATACAGAACATACGCCATCCAGTAGTCACCATCTGCTCGCCCACAGAAAATCATATTTAATAAGCCTCGGCACATTAAGAGGGTTTTGTAAACCAATCGCTCTTGTTGCAACTGTGTAGTTACTGTGAGGCTGCTGACCATATTTTAGTTTTTGTGGAACACTGGTGGTCCATGGACCACAGGTTAGGAACCACTGATTTAGAGTCTTTCTCTCTTCTGTAGTTGAAATCCTTCACAAGCAAACAGTAACCAGTCAAGGGTACCTTTTGAGATAAGTCAAGGAAATAGAAAAATAACTTTCTTCAGGGAAATTGCCTTAAATCCCCAGCCCCCACAGGCAATAAGAAAAAATAATTCCAATATCGGTTTCATCAAAAGCCAAGGGAATTAATGTGGTCACACTTCCATGGTCCTTCTAACCAGGCAAGATCATTCAACCAAGCAATGAATTGCCTCTGGCTTAAATATAGGCCATAAAAAACAATTGAAAGAAATTCAGAAAATCAGCTTCTTTTAAGTAGAAAGGGAATGCTTTTTCATTCTTACAGTTCCATTGATTTGTACCAGTGTTTATTTTTTCTGATAGCCACACACTGGAAACTTAAACTTAACATAATAATATTTCACTCAAATCTGCATGTCTGCTTTTCAGTAAGTTTCACAAAATTCATTTGAGTGATTCCCAGGCAAATAGATATACAACTATCACAAACAAAGAGTTGTATCTGTTTCATATTATCTCAATAGTCCCATTGATTGAATTCTAAGATTCATAGCTTGGTTTAAAATAATTGGGACTGTGATTAGACTTTACTGCTGCTGGGCTCTGGTGCATATTCCCCTTATCTATAGCATGATATGTCTGTGGCGGTGAATTTGAAGTATCTCACCAAATTATAAACCATAGGATTCTGTAAAATGGGTGTGTGGTAATTAAAGTAGTTATCAGATTGCTATAATGCACGTACACTGTACTCTAATGTATTTTTCTTTTTTGACTTGGGTGATGGTTGGAGTTTTTACGTAGATATCTATCTGTGTGTGTGGGTTTTCTGTAAACAGTGAAAGATGGAGTAGCTATGGGGAGCCCTCTCAGCCCAGTCATAGCTAACTTCTACATGGAACACTTTGAAAAACAAGCTCTCGAAACAGCAACCAAAAAGCCCACTATATGGTTCAGATGTGTGGATGACACTTTCACAATTTGGAGCCATGGAGAAAAAGAACTCAACAGGTTCCTGGACCATCTTAACAGCATCCACCCAAACATCCAGTTCACTATGGAAAAAGAAATTGAAGGAAAACTGCCTTTTCTAGATGTCCTAGTCATCCATAAACCAGATCAACAATTGGGTCACACCGTTTACAGAAAACCCACACACACAGATAGATATCTACATAAAAACGCCAACCATCATCCAAGTCAAAAAAGAAGCACCATTAAAGCCTTGGCAGACCGTGCAAAAAGAATCTGCGAACCCCACCTCCTCCAAGATGAACTGAACCACCTCAACTGGGCTCTACAGGCCAATGGATACTCCACCTCAGACATCAGAAGAGCTGCAAGACCAAGAACAAGCCACGAGAGTAAAAATGAAGATCCATCCAGAGGAAAAGTGTTCCTGCCATACATCAAGGGAACCACTGACCGCATAGGGAAGCTGATGAGGAAACACAACATACAAACAATCTACAAACCCACCAAGAAAATCCAGCAAATGTCCATTCAGCAAAGGACAAGAGGGATCCTCTCACCTCTGCAGGAGTCTACCGTGTACCATGCAGCTGTGGACAAGTCTACATAGGGACCACCAAACGCAGCGCCCAAACAAGAATCAAGGAACATGAAAGGCACTGCAGACTACTTCAGCCAGAGAAGTCAGCCATAGCAGAGCACCTGATGAACCAACCTGGACACAGCATTTTATTTGAGAACACAAAAATGCTGGACCACTCTCACAACCACCATGTCAGACTACACAGAGAAGCCATTGAAATACACAAACATGTGGACAATTTCAACAGAAAGGAGGAAACAATGAAAATGAACAAAATCTGGCTACCAGTATTAAAAAATTCTAAAATTGCAACAGCAAAAACAGCAGAGAGGAAACAGGCAGGGACATCTAATTACTAGGGCTGGGCGGTTTCGTTTCGTTAATTCGTAATTCATTAAAAATTCGTTATTTTTTTTATAACGAAGCGATAACGAACCATTCTGGAGCAACTTAAAAATGAAACGAATTTTTAAATTCGTTTCGTAAATGCTTCGGATTCATTATGTATTCGTTTCGTTATCAGTTTGAGGTCGTTTCGTTATTATTTCCGTATGTCTGGGGCAAGTTTTATAGTTGTTTTTTGTTTAATTAGTGAAAAAAAATTATAATATCACACCAACAGTCAACAACAGAGGGAGAGGGAAGCTTCAGAAGTTCCCCCTGTCCCATTTGGAGATTTTTTAGCGTATTGCGCGGTTGCGTCCACCATTAACGAATCGATTCGTTATTGTTTCGTATTTGTTTCGTTAATGTTTCATAATTTTTTTTACATTTACGAAATTTCGTAAATATCGAACTTTTTAAAAGAAAAAATTCGGAATTCTTTTAAATATCGAAACGCAAAAACCCCCAAAAAAGTATCGATTTTAGAAACAAATTTTTCCGTTGTTACCCAGGCCTACTAATTACCTTTCAAGAAGAGTTTGCTCCAGGCACAGTCAGCCCATTGCATGCTAATCAAGGTGGTCAATTGAAAGATTCACACCTAGCCCAACTGACAAAAGTCCTTTGTCTCACCCTGGTCATTCCAAAGATATATAAAACCCTTTTCCCAGTTACCAAACAGACCTCACCTTTGAGGATGCTTGCCATAGATGCAGGCGAAACATCAGGAGAAATGCCTCTAGAACATGGCCATATAGCCCGAAAAAACCCACAAGAACTTAGTGATTCCAGCCATGAAAGCCTTCGACAATACATTGAAAGGGGAGCACAGTGGTGAGGGATAGAAAAAATGTATAAGTGTGAACATAACAGTAGATGCAGCAAAAATAATGTATTGTAGGTTGTATTTAATATTACGTGTCTGCTATATGACAAAGGATGTATAACAAATGTAATGAATTAGGATAAAATAAATAAAAATAAAATAAAATATTGTTTGTGAGAAGAATAAGGAAAAATCTATGCTATTTTAAAACAAAGGGTAGCCAGATTTAAGGGTATCCCAAAGGCATGCTTTGCAATGCAGAAGCCCTTTCAGCTCCCTGATATGTCTAGTAATCCTTTTATACTACCACAATCATTTACCGGATGCTCAGAAGCATTCACAATTACTCCACAGGACAGAGGGCTTAATTTTTCTGAACCTTGGCTCACCTTAAGCCTTGAAAAGGGTATTTTTTCCAGTCCAAAACACCATTATTTTGACGGCTTTCTCCTTGTGAAAAGAGCCTGTTCTACAAAGCATTTGAATCACAGGGGGAAAACTTCAAAAGTAGCTGATGCTTTGTAGAAAAAGAGGTCCAAAGCTTTGATCACTAGCCACCAATGAACATTACAAGTACCAAATTATAAGCTGGGTTTTTAAAATGACAATGACATCATTATAGAATAATTCATGCTGTAATGTAACAGTAAGACAACTTTACAGAAAACTCATGCTTTTATGCTTGGGGAATTTAACTGCATTTTCAGCAGTGACACTTTTGTGTTGACATGTCTGCTCTGAAAAACAACAATAATGTCGTCATGTACTGATGAGAGAAGCCTCCCACAGGATAGTAAAACATCCGGGTGTCCCCTGGGCAACATCCTTGCAGACAGCCAATTCTCTCACACCAGAAGTGACTTGCAGTTTTTCAAGTTGCTCCCAACATGAAAAAATCATGTATTGCAAACATAATCAAGAAAATTATTTTTATGCATACATGTACAAATGTTTATTGATCTATTGACCACAATACATTATGAACATGAGGTTGTATTGTTTATTTTTTCTGCCCATTTTAATATAACGACATGTACGACTAGATTTACTTACATATAGATCTAAATTCAGATTTTAAAGAAAAGGATGTTCCTTCTTAACTAATCTAACACAAAAACATTGCTTTTGGTATATATCACCATATGTCTTGACAACAGTCACATGGCAAATAAATCCTACCAGTGTTACTGGAAAAAACTCAACTGAAATAATTTACTGATTAGAGGCAGCCCTCCATATTCAGTTTCTTTATCCACAGATTCCACCATCCATGGCTTCAAAATCTTTTTTTTCTAAATCTCAAAAGGAAACCTTGATTTTATCATTTTATATAAGGGGCACAATCTTACTACCCCACTGTATATAATGGGATGAGTGTCTATGGATTTTGGTACCCACACAGTGTAGATACCCAATTGATAGCAAGGGCCTACTATATTAAATCCACATCACCAATAACAAACAACCATCATATCACCAGTAGCAACTGATGCACCGACCACCAGATGTCACCCATCCTCCATTGCCTTGTCCTGTTGCAAGAGTCATTAAAAATACCCCAAGTGTTTATACCACCTCTTCTTCATCCCCTCATAAATAAAAAATATAGATATGCTATCTTATTACATAAGCCATTGCCATCATTCCATAAGCTATATCTATTATCCTGTGTAAACTGACCACGAGACACCAAGATAGCTACCAGCTTGGGTACAAGGCAGAAACCTTGGAATTGATATAAATATTCAACATTCTCCAAGAGTGCCTTGACTTGAAACAAGGAATCACTTATTCTAAAATCTTTTGGAAAAGCGGTACATTTAATAGTAGGTGATTATCAGGTCAGCTTGTGAGCAGACCAGGGGTCATAGGACACCTCAGCACAAAACTTAAGATCTGCAGTTCACAGGCAATCTGTAATAATATTTGAAAACAGGATTCAGATCTGGTTGGTTGCATAATGGTTTTACTGTTTGTTTCTTCATGCTGAAGTCCCCCACCTTTCAGTCATATTGTAAAACCCAATCCTGGGATATGTCCTTAGACAGATGTTGCACAAGCAAATGCATTGTTTCAAAATACAAGCAAATTTGCATTAAAAATTCACAAAGGGTGCATCTACACTATAGAATTACTGCAGTTCGACACCACATTCATTGCCATGACTCGATGCTAGGGAATCATGGAAGATGCAGTTTGGTGTGACACCAGCACACTTTGGCAGAGAAGGTAAAAACCTTTTAGAAGCACAAAAGTGGTGTCAACCTGCAGTAACTCCACAGTGTAGATGCGCCATCAGTCAAAGTGGAGAAGGCTGAGAATTTCAGGTAAGACCAAAACTGTACAAAGCTCATCATGGAATCTACTCTATGTGTGTCTTTTTGGAAGAGAAAGCTAGTTCTCAGCCAACTTTGCTCTCCAGAATGTTTGAAAATGTTTCACTGTAAGTTTTGAAGTGAATATCTGTAACTTTTATTGGACCAGTGTCTGTATTTTGTGGGCTTGCCATATCTACAGGTGTTCCATTGTAGGAATTATTGCAAATTGAAAAATATGAGAAAATTGTAGACTAAATTATTAAATGATGACAACATAAACACAAACTCATGTATTAATAAGAGGCATGATTATCCAGTGTTGCTGGACATCATGGATCCAGATTCCATGGATCTAGTGGCGCCTGAGTTTCAGCTCATGAAAATCTGTAGCAGCTAATTGCTCAAATATCAGTAAATCCACTGTAGGTTTTGTTCTGAAACCTGAAAACCTTATCCATTTGTAAGATAGGTTCAGCATTTCAGATGTTCCTTCTGGGAATTCAGCTCCCTGTCAAATTCCTTCAAAGTTCAGACTAAGGACCTGTCTATACGGATATTTTTTTAAAAAATGCAAAAAGCACATATTGGCCAGTATCCTGACATAGAATATTTGTGACCATTCAAATCCTAACCAAAATGGTCTTGCATCTTCTAGCCCAGTAGTTCTCAACCTGTGGGTCCCCAGATGTTTTGGCCTTCAACTCCCAGAAATCCTAACAGCTGGTAAACTGGTTGGGATTTCTGGGAGTTGTAGGACAAAACACCTGAGGACCCACAGGTTGGGAACCACTGTTCTAGCCAAAGATTCAAACAAGTTCTCGGGGCAGCCTACAGCTGGAACTAGGGGAGAAGTTATGAGCTGGTTGTTAAGAAGTGACATGATTATTCCCCCTAAGAAGTGGGCTCGGTCATGACTGAATTATTAAGAATTGCCATTTTTTTTAAAAAAGAAATGTGTATGCAGATAATCACAATCGGTATACTCAAACATCAGTATTAGCACACATCCACATCCACATCACATGTTGGTTATATGTATATTCACCTGCATGATGGTGGGGGGGGGGTGAAGTTAGCACTGCTGAATCGCTGCCTAGTACACACATTAAGGTGTGTTTACCCAAGACATTGCTCTGTGTGTGTCACTAATGAAGCAAATGTGATGATGATGATCATGATGATTATGATGATGATGTTGGGTCTATGTGGATCTAGAAAAAGTGCATAAGGTATAGAATGGATTCACTTCCCCACTGACATGGAATCTACTACCACCATGAAGTGAAGCTTATCAATGCGGAAAAAAAGTTATTCTTAATCATGTTGTTATTGAATGTTAAATCTTAAAATTATGAATTTTATCTATAATTTTAATTATGAATATTATTTTAACTATTAATTTATCTATCATTTTAAAATTATGAAGATCTGTGGCTCCACTAAGATACACAGCCAGCATTCATTGGATTTTTCCTTGGCTGCTGCTAACATTTCACGAATTTCCTTTGGAATATTTTAGAATGTTTCCCATCGCACCTTAGGACTTTAGAATGACTTTGTAATTATCACCATCCTCTTACAATACCCTGGAAAAATCCCAGGACACATAATAATTTTTCTCATGAAGAAACACAAAGGTTTCCCACTTTATCTGATTTTATCTAAAACTTTATCCTGGGAATCTTTCCTCATTTATAGCACCATCCGGACCCACTTTGTGAATCCTCCATTGTATGTAAGTGTGCCTTTTGTTCATTAGTCAGCACCTCCTTTATCTAGCTGGCACTGGACCATCAAGACCCATCAACCATCCATCAAACCACATTCCAACTAAATGCACCATTTCTGGGAAAGACTCACAAACAGACACAAGACTTCAAATTCACAAATGACAGTTGATTATATTTCCTGCTTTGCCTCTGATTGATTTCTCAGAGGCAGAAATGGACTCGCCTCTATTGGGAATAAAGCTACTGATTTTGCTTTCAATCCATTTGTGTCTCATCTGGCCTTCTGGAACCTTGACACTCCGTCCCAAACTTGCAATTTTACCAGAGTTTAAATCACATAACATTATAATTTCACATGAAGAGAACATAGGTTGAGTCTCTGCTCAGCCATAGAAGCCCACTGGGTGATCTCGGAGAAGTCAAATATCCTCAACCTCAAAGAAGGCAAAAGCAGGTCATCTATGGACAAATCTTGCCAAGAAAAATCCATGATAGATTCACCTTGGCATCACCATATTTTGGAAATAACATGAAGACACATAGCAACAATTTTTGAAATAAAAAATTTGAAAGCCAGGAAGATGTAGTGGATCATTGGAGTTGGGGTGCGTCTATGCTGTAAAATGCAGCTTGGCATCACTTTAACTGCCATGACTCAATACTATGGAATCATGGGAGCTATAGTTTTACAAGCTCTTCAGCCTTCTCTGCCAAAGTGTCAGTGCCTCACAAAAGCAAAACTCACAGGATTCCATAACATTGAGCCATAACAGTTAAAGTGGTGTAAAACTGCCTTAATTCTAGAGTGTACCTTGGACACTAGGAGGCCATATTGAGCTTTGCCACAGTGAGAAAAAAATGTCTTGGACTGATCCTGTTGCTGTTCCACTTAAAAAAAAAAACTATCACTTTGCCCCAGACGCTTTTTATGCAGGGATTTTCCATTGTAGGCTCCAGACTCAGATTTCCCACTCACAAACACTTTGTGTCTATACATGACTACACAGGTCCCTGTGCTGAATCCCTTCTTGTATGCCAAATGTGCTGCTTGCTAGTGTGTGTGCATATTAATGATGCCAGTCAACATGATTCACATAGCAGCTTCTTGGAAGATGTTATTTCAATGTATTTTGCAGCAATCCGCCTGTTGCTGTTCTCTCTTGTCTTGTCAACATGGAGTGACTAGCAACTGACCTCTTTGACCTGAGTGTGTTAGAAAGCACTGCGTCTTAGGGTACATCTACACTGCAGCTTGAACTACTTTAACTGCCATGGCTCAAGATCCTGGGAGTTGTCATGCTAAAAGGTCTTTAGCCTTCTCTGCTGAAAACTGCTGGTGCATCACCAAACTACGTGACTCAGGATTCCATAGCATTGAGCCATGGCACTTAAAGTAGTGTCAAACTGTATTAATTCTATCATGTAGATCAGACATGGGCAAACTTCAGCCCTCCAGGTGTTTTGAACTTCAACTCCCACAATTCCTAACAGCCAGGAAAATGGCTGGGATTTCTGGGAGTTGAAGTCCAAAGCACATGGAAAGCTGGTTTGCTCCATGCCTGGTGTAGATGCATTCTAAAGGCCTTGAATCTTGCGGGAGTTGTAAGCCACCTTGAGTCCCCCTGCAGAGGTGAGAAAGATGGGAGAACAAATGAAGAAAATAATAATAAATAACAATAAGGCCCATCAACACTGGACATTTCATGCCATTTCAGATTGAAAAAAAGTGGTTTAGCTGTGCAGATAATTGCACAGGAAATTCTGGATCGTGTTTGAAGCCTGGGTGGTGATTACACAAACCACAGAGCACCGGTACACATTAAAGGCTTTTTTTCGCATGCTTTTGTGGAAGTTTTTCATCTGACCACCAGTTTAAAACCAGCTTTGAACTGCATTAAATGGTCAGTGTAGATGGGCCCTACATTTACAGGGAAATGCCTGCAGTCCAACCAACCTCATGCAAGTTGGAACTATAGGCCACAGCATACAGGTAAAGGATACACTTGGATGTGGGAATGACCTTAACTGTCTTGAAGGAGCCTGTGTTGGCAGAGGATGCCTCTAGGGCAGTGGTTCTCAACCTGTGGGTCCCCAGGTGTTTTGGCCTACAACTCCCAGAAATCCCAGTCAGTTTACCAGCTGTTTGGATTTCTGGGAGTTGAAGGCCAAAACATCTGGGAACCCACAGGTTGAGAACCACCGCTCTAGGAGAAGGCTGTGTTAAATCAGGCCTTTCCACATTTTAAAATTTTCTTTTGATGGCCAGTCTTGCTTGCCTGTTTCCCTGGTGTGGTTTTTGATGCTAAATGTCATGTCTTTGCCCACTAATCGCTTGGCTACCTGACTCCGCACTGCAGAGGGGAGTGCTGGCACCCCAGGAAGGCAACAGGAAACTTAAGGAGGCAAGCAGGCATGTAGCCAGGGGGGGGGGGGGCTCAGGGGGCTTCAGCCCCCCCCCCCCCCCGAAATTTTCATGGTGGTTCGCGAAAAGGCCTTATTGGTGCATTATTTAAACTGTTATGTTTATTCATATCATGAACTGATCACCATACTCAATATATCCCATATGCATGGGGGTATTGGGGTAATGATACAAAAGGTTTGCTAGGCTAGACCCTCTTTCACTCAGACTCAGCCCCCCCCCCGAAACTCAGCCCCCCTGAAACCCCCCCTGAAAAAAATTCAGCCCCCCCCCCCCCCCCCCGAAACGAAATCCTGGCTACGGGCCTGGAGGCAAGCACCTTTTCCCTATAAAAGTGGCTAGCATTGGAAAAATCTGCCAAGATAAAGTGAACCCAAGGCTTGAGTTACCAGACCGGAGATCTGCAGCCACTTCCTGCTCATGGAGTATTGTTTTACACACAGGGAGAGGAGGGGAAAGACTTAAATCTCTCCTGCCCCTCTTAGGCACTGTTGCCCATTGCATCCTGAAAGGACTGAGAATCGGTCAGTAGTCAACATCCAAGGAGACATTGCTAAAGAGAAAAGAACATGTAAAAACACTTGCATGAAGTAAAGTGTTTTTACATGTTCTTTTCTTGATGAAGTAAAACAGTTGCGATAGGAAAGCAGAATCAAGCCAAGAAGTTAGCAGAATGGCAATAATATTCTCATCCTATGTCTTTAAGGTGGGAAACCTCTTTTAACATTTTAATTTCTTTTATTTTGTGATTTTTTTTAGGTGGGGGAGGGTGGAGGAAGCTAGTTTGAATTAGTGTCTTGGCGGTGTGATGTTGTGAAAAATTACTGTCTTTGCAAATTGTACAGTTTAACATTTAGATTTTAGTAGTACTTGTGTTTTGTCCTGCTTTACTATATATATATAATATGGGGGTAGTAGACTCACACGCCCCTTCCACACAAATGTATAAAATCCACATTGAACTGGGTTATATGGCAGATAATTCAGTTCAAAGAAGATATTGTGGATTATCTGCCTTGATATTCTGGGTTATATCGCTGTGTGGAAGGACCCTCAGTTAACTGTCACCCATGGGGATTGGTAGAT
The DNA here is from genome assembly GCF_037176765.1 of Anolis sagrei. NCBI lineage: Eukaryota > Metazoa > Chordata > Lepidosauria > Squamata > Anolidae > Anolis > Anolis sagrei. Next base: position 214,424,355 of record NC_090021.1, on the reverse strand, counting down.
AGTGGGGGAGATAAAGCAGATTATAAATAAATATAACTAGCTGTCCCCTGCCATGTGTTGCTGTGGCCCGGTCTGTGCATATGTGTTTTGTGTGTGGTTATATTTATGTATATGTGTATATAGGTGTGTTTGCGTGTATATGTGTGTGTGTGGTTTTGCACATTGTTATGATTTTGGTTTATTTTAAAGTCTCTTCTGCTGTGTGTTTCAGTGTTTTTATGAGTGATGGTCATTTGTTGTTCTGATAGGTGTGCTGTGTCCAAATTTGGTTTGGTTTCAATTCATCCAGTGGTTTTTGAGTTATGTTAATCTCACAAATGAATGTAATTTTTTAATAGACTAGCTGTCCCCTGCCATGCGTTGCTGTGGCCCAGTCTGTGTATATGTGTTTTGTGTATGTCTGTGTCTATGTGTGGTTTTGCACATGCGTTGCAATGTATTTTTTATTTTTTGGCTTTTAAAGCCTCTTCAGCTGTGTTTTTCAGTGTTTTTATGAGTGAAACCTGATAGGTGTATTGTGTCCAAATGTGGTGACAATTTGTCCAGTGGTTTTTAAGTTCTGTTAATCCCACAAATGAACATTACATTTTGATTTATATAGATAATAATAAATAATATAACTTCTGATTCCTTGAGAGTGACTATGGGCCCTTCCACACAGTCCTAAATCCCAAAATATCAAGGCAGAAAATCCCACAATATCTACTTTGAACTGGGTTATCTGAGTCCACACTCAGATATTGTGGGATTTTCTGCCTTGAAGTCCTGGGACATAGGGCTGTGTGGAAGGGCCCTGAGATATATGACAGTGTAGACTTCAAATAACTAGTTCAAAGCAGTAATTGTGGGAATTTCTGCCTTGATATTTTGGGCTATATGTGGTAGGGTCCTCAGTGGGGCGGGGCGGACAAACAAGAGCAGGAGCAGCAGCTGCCGCCTTCTCACCTCAAAGCAGAAATTGTGGGGTTTTCTGCCTTGATGTTGTGGGTTATATGGCTGTGTGGACGGGTCCCTAGAAATCCCCTTGCCTTTCGAATTGGCCCCCTTTCCCCAGCCTCAGTGGGTCAGACAAACAAGAGCAGGAGCAGGAGCGGCCTCCTTCTCAGCGTGGCACTTTGGCGACGTCCCCTTCGAGTGTTTCCACGCTCCCTGCGCAGGCGGGCACTTTGGCGACGCTCCCTGGCTCGGGAGAGGAGGCTGCTGCTGCCGCTGCTGCTGCTCACGCTCCCGGCCGAGCGGGCGGCTCCGCAGACGCTCCCTGCTCGGCCCGGGCTCCCTTCGGAGGAGGTGCTTGCTTGCCTGCCTGCCTGCCTGCCTGTTTGCCGTGCAAGAGCTGGAAAGGAAGCTTAGCTCTCCTCGCTTCTCCTCCTCCGGCGACTCCAATTCCGGCCTCCCCGCCGCCCGTGCGGGGAGGGAGGGAAGGAGGCAGGAAAGCGGGCGGCAGAGGAGGGCAGCCCGGGCCCGGCCAGGGTCTGCGAAGGATGGGCAAGGAGGAGGAGGAAGGGGCCGCTCGCCGGAGACGACGCAAGAGGACCCGCGGGTAGGAAGAGAAAGGATTGGCGCCGCGCGCTCGCTCGCGCTCTCTCTATCTCCGTCGCGCGCGCGCTCTCCCTCTCTCTCGGCTGCCCCTCTTGGGCGAGCGAGCGCGCGCGCACAAACACACACCCTCCCCTCTGCTTCTCTTTTCTGGCAACAGCGCGCGCTCCCAGGGAAAGGGACCCGCGTGGTGGCGGCGGGCGAGGAAGGCCCAAGGGTCTGCAGAGAGGAGGAGGAGGGAGGAGAAGCGCAGGGACACCTTCCTCTTTCGCCCTCCCTCCCCCTCCCCCTCCCTTCTCTCTCTTCCTTTTCGCTGGTAGTTCACTCTCCTCCTGCTGCTCCTCCTTCCCTTTCTTTCCCCTCAGGGCTCTCTGCATCTCTCCCCCCCCCCCCCCTCTCTCTCCCTGTGTGTGTATTTGGCCAGAATGAGAAGCAGCTCTCCCTCTCCCCCCCCCCCCCGCCCGCATTTACGTGGTCTGAGGAGAGAGGGAGGGAGGGGAGGAGGGAAGGAGGAGGAGGACCGAGCCGGGCTTCTTCTCCTTCTTCTTTCTCACGCTGGAAAGGCACACCGAGAGAGAGAGAGAGAGAGGGACTACTGGTTTGCTGTGAGTTTTCCGGGCTTTATGGCCATGTTCCAGAAACATTCTCTCCCGCATCTATGGCAGAGGTTGTGAGGTCTGTTGGAAACTAGGCAAGTGGGGTTGATATGTCCTACTAAAGCTCGCCCTGCCGCTCTTCCCCCTTTCTCCCCCCCCCCTTTTTTTTGGTCCCCCTGCTTGGTGTTGTTTGGAAGGGTGTCTTCCTGGATGGTGATGATGGTTGGTCTTCCAGGGCTCCTTCTCGGAGGGTCTGCCATGGCTTGCTTTCCCCTTGGCACCTGGCAGAAGAAACCCCGAACAGGTTGGCGCACCTGCTTCTCCCCATCTTTCCTATTTTCTCCCCGACCCAAAAAGGGAGGGAGGTTGCCTCCTCCACACAGCCAAGAGGGGCGAGGAGCCTGTCAAGTTTCTCTCTTTCTCTCTCGTTTTTTGGTGCCCTTCGTGTCCGGCGCAGGGTCACCTCCACCGAGCCATTCCTTTCCTTTCCTTTTCCCTTCGTCTCTCCTAACAGCCCTTTTCAGTCAGTCCTTCAGTCCTCCAGATTTTCCCCCAGCCTTTGTTTTCCCAGGAGGCTTTTTATCTCTTCTCCGAAGGAAAGAAAACTCCTGCTTTCTCTGCTTTCCTCCCCACTCCTCCGTGGCCCTCCTTCTGCCAGGGTAGTTGTTGTTCTTTTGCTCAGCCCCGTTTTTAGGGGAAGGCCCAGCCTCCCTTGGTTCTGGAGGTGGTTTTGTTTTGCTGCTGCTGCTTCTTCTCCCTGTGAGGCTCTGGGACACACTTGTTGGGCTTCTCCCTCTCTCTGCTCTCTCTTCAGGCTAGTGCTGCCTCCTCCTCCTCCCAGGCAGTTATCTTTCTAGGCAGATTGTGTTCTTGCTTGGGCACTATGTCCTCAGCTGCCAAGGCCACACTTCTGGTTAAGGAGGAGGGGGTTGCCCTACATTGGAAGGCATCCAAGTGTGGAAAGGTTGGCTCCCTGCACTGCAATACCACCCATTGCAAAGTTGTGTATGTGAAACAGGGAAGCTCAGGGCACATCTTCACTAACCATCTAATGCATTTTCAGACAAGCATCTGAGTGCTATCCATTGTGTGAAACAGGGAAACTCAGTTCACATCTTCACTGACCATTTAGTGCAGTTTCCAAGGCCCCTTCTGCAGTTTATATATATAATCCAAGTGGTCAAAGCAGATAATCCACATTATCTTCTTTGAAGTGGATTATATGAGTCCACACTGCCATGCAATGCAGTTTAAAGCAGATAATCTGAATTGTATGTGGCAGTGTAGAAGGGGCCAAAGAAAGTGCTTTTGCTGTGCAGATGATTACATAGGAAACCCTGGAACCAGCTTGAGGCCCACATGGTGATTACACAAACCACAGGACATAGGTTATTTTGATAGCTTCCAACTGTATTAAATGGTCAGTGTAGATGTGGCTTCTGTTGCTTGCTCTTTGTCCTCCCCTGGAATAGAGCCTAGATAGGGACTGGATTGAGCCCTCTGGTGGCACAGCGGGTTAAACTGCTGAGATGCTGAACTTGCTCACAGGAAGGTTGGCGATTCAGATCCGGGGAGGGGGCTGAGCGCTCACTGTTAGGCCCAGCTTCTGCCAATCTAGCAGTTCGAAAACTTGCAAATGTGAGTAGATCAATAGGTACCACTTCAGCAGGAAAGTAACTGCGCTCCATGCAGTCATGGCAGCCACATGACCTTGAAGGTGCCTACAGATATTGCTGGCTCTTCAGCTTAGAAATGGAGATGGGCACCACCACCACCCCCTAATGTTATATTCAGCTAGGCTTAATGTCATGGGAAACCTTTACCTTTTGTAAGGGACTACATTGTTTTCATCAAGGCATTTGCACTGCATCCATGTAGTAGTAAAGTATTTTTTTTAAAATACATGCACACTGCTTCTACATGTTTTATTTTATTATGATGTTGCTGTTTACTGTTTGCATTTTTGGTTGTGTTTTGGTTTTATTTTTATTGTAATTTGTTGTTCGGGCTTGGCCTCATGTAAGGCGCTCCAAGTCCCCACTGGGGAGATGGTGGCGGGGTATAAATAAAGTTTATTATTTATTAATTATTATTCTCTCCTGGAAAAAAGGTTATTAAGATACCTTTACTACTTCAACGAGTATTGTTATTATTTCTTACCCTCTTCTCCCTGAGCACGGTACAACATAGGTAAAAATAGAATATATAACTAAAAATACTGACTAGGGGTGATGGGAGACTTAGCTAAAAACATTTGGTGGGCAACATGTTGCCCACTAAGGTCTATGTGAAGTTTTATTGTCATTGTTGTTTTGATCAAAAGAGGAAAATACTTTAAAATGTGAAGATAAATGGAGGAAGAGCAACAAATGTTGAGATTGTCTCTCTTCTTCCATGATGCTGGGAACTGAAAACAGCTTTGGAAATGTTGTCATGGTTGAGCCATAGGTTTATTCTCCCCCTTCCACTTTTGTGGCTAGCAACATGATTATGGTGACCAGGACGTAGCACACTTCTTGCAATATATATATTGGCAAGGACAAAATGTGAAAGACTGGCATTAAAAATTCCAAGCCTAGTGTAGTATCCTCCCACAGTCAATATAAATGATAATTTTATACAGAACTGGGGGAAAAGCAGAGAGATGGGTCCCTTCCACAATGTAATTCAGATATAACACAGCAAGAGATGGCAGTAAACAATGCAGGGAGGATAAGTGTATTCACAGCAAAAGATAATGAGGGACAGTTGTGTTTTCATAAGAATTGCCAAGCGTTTATTCCTGTGAATGCAAGAACTGTATCTTTTCTGAAAATATTTTGTGGGATGGGTGAAAATCAGGAAATGTTGTGGGATGGATGGAAATCAGGAAATGTCAAGGTTATGGATTTTGGGCTGGGTGTGGTGAATCTCTGAAGTGTATGACATATTGCAGTTTATGCTGTAGCTTATTTTCTTAGTTTATTCAGATATCCCATCAAGGTCAGTAGCTGTCACGATTGCTCATGTAAAGCAAAATGCCACCTGGTATAGTTTTCTGTGTCCGTTGTTACATCTCTTGAATTCAACACTTCCTCTTTTCTGCTTACTAACCTAGATTAACTGTGTGTTTGTTTGTTTGTGTTTGTGTGTGTGTGTTAAAGAAAATTAAGTGTAATTAAGATTAAACCTTCTAAAGATTAAAAAAAGAAGTTATGATTCAAATTTTGGGATGCTACCTTCCAGCCACTTTATAGCAATGGTTCTCAATCTGTGGGTCCCCAGATGTTTTGGCCTTCAACTTCCAGAAATCCTAACAGCTGGGTGATTTTTTTTCATGTCAGGAGTAACTTGAGAAAATGCAAGTTGCTTCTGGTGTGAGAGAATTGGCAGTCTGCAAGGACATTGTTCAGGGGACGCCCAGATGTTTTGATGTTTTACCATACTTGTTGGAGACTTCTGTCATGTCCCCGCATGGGGAGCTGGAGCTGACAGAGGGAGCTCAACCTGTTCTCCCCAAATTCAAACTGCGATCTGTCAGTCAGCAGTCCTGCCAGCACAAGAGTTTGATCCATTGCACCACTGGGGGTTCGGGTTGTAAACTGGCTGGGATTTCTGGGAGTTGTAGGCCAGAACACCTGGGGACCCACAGGTTGAGAACCATGCTTTATAGAGTTCATTACCTGAGGAATCATTGTCAGCAACCCTTTCAAAATACAATCTACTTGAAAATGTACATGGGACCCTTGGTATCTGCTAATATTTGGTTTCAGGACCCCCTATGGATACCTAAGTCCATGGGTGTTCAAATCCAATTGTATACAGTAACATAGTAAAATGGAGACGTTATGTAAAGTGACACATTTATGGTTTGCTTGTTGGAAAGTCTTTCTGGGGGGAGAGAATATTTTCAAGATCTGAATGGTAGAGTCTGTGGATGCAGAAGCCATGGTTACAGAAGGCCGACTGTGTGCAGTGTCCTAAAGTTCTTTGATGTCAGGCTGTCACAGGTGAATGCACTATTTTTTCATGCTCCAGTTCAAAAGTACACTGCCTCTGAACCCCACATATCTCCCCGCTGTCTTTTTCCTTCCCGTGTGAGTACTCAGCCTTTCACAGTAAGTTGTTTGTTCCCAAGAATAAGGATGGAATTATACCAGATGTCTGTAGTGACCTAAATGTGTAAAAAAAATTAAACAATCTTTCTCTTGCCTGAGGCTGTAATCCAATACTCACTTATGCAGAGAAAGTTTAATTGAACTCAGTGGGAATTTCTTTGGGTATAACAAGTACAAGATTATCTCACACTATGTCCAGTATATCCTGGCTCCCTGGAATTGTGAGTATTTTCCAGCCTGGATCATAAAACACTGACAATGTGCATACATGGATATAGAATTTTGTATGTAAGAATCTAAAGTTATAAATAACTTTAGATGTGTTTTCAAGTTGCATGTTGACTTCTACTGATCCCACACACAGTAAAGTATTGCTTGAGCGCATGTATCTCCCCAGGGTTCTCTTGACTAGGGGTGAGTGGGCCAAGAGCTGTGTTTGCAGAAGTGGTACAGTTGGAGGACAGTGTGGTGTAATACCGAATAACTCCAAGCTATTTCCACAATTATGGTTTTTGTTTTTCTGTGGTGGAAATGTGTTGTGAGTTAACATGTTAAATATATTTCATTGCAAAAAATAACCTAAGGGCATAAGCCACCTCCCCCTGGAATTGATTCAGTAACTCACTCTTATTATAGCAATATACAAGCATTTTTCAGTCACTGACAAAGAATATCCTTTCTGCAATGTCTTTTCATGCTTGCCAAGCCCCTGCCTTTTCCTGCTTGTCCTTTGTCTAGCAGCTTAATTTTTTTAGCAACTTTGGCAGGGGATGGTGAAAGAGGGCTGGCTAAATCCAAACATTAAATGTTATGTTGCAGCAGCATGTCTGCAGTAAACAATGAAATAAAAATTGAACTGGGGAAAGATGGTGATCCTACTGTAGCTGTGTCCCTGCCTGTAATAGGCAAGGTAAACATTATCTGCTTCCAGAACTTCTTATCCAGCATGTGTGAAATGTAATAAACGAAGAGGGCAGATATGTCTGTTTCCCCTTCAGGTTAAAAAGGCTTGTATCTATGAGTTTGGCCACCAAAATGAAAATCACAGAGAGTCGAGGCTGATAAAAGATAATATCATCCTGGATAGTAGTCTTAGAACATTAAAAATGTTATTTTCCACTTATGCAAGGCGTACCTGATTATGTTGTTCCATTTCAAACATGCATGTTCTTAGTGTTGAATTAAATAATTTCTGAGAAAAATGTTGAACTATTCTGGTGTGTGTGTGGGACGGGAACCTATCCCTGTTCTTTCCATGTTATTTGTGCCTCTGGTACCAGATTTTCTGTTCAGGAAGTACAGAAAGGACGCGTCTGCTTTGTTAACTGCATTCTACCTGTACAATGTATTTAGTCTGTTCTTTGCAAAAACAACAAGTTGGGTCTGCCCACTTCTTTGTTGCTTAAGAGAATAATGTATTGACATCCTGCATCTTGTTACTTAGGCTCATCGGTAATTGTCTCTGCTTATCTAATGTACTTGGCTTGTGAACTAATGTTGTGTATTCATTCAAACTTTTGTGCGAATGCTGCATGATTATATAGTACACACGAATGAATTTTTGAAAATGTGTTCAGACACTCATAATGGTGAGGTTTCTGTAGCACACAAACTAAAGGTATGAATGTAATTCTTGCGTGCAACCAAAGTCTATGAATGTATATGTTTCCTTCTTTGTCTCTATGTGAACTGTCACATAATGTGCAATTATAAGAACTGGGCTGCTAGAACAGAATGGTTTCAATGTAATCAGAATTTAGTTTCTACTGTGGGTCAGCCACATTACTTATCAGTTCTGCCACAGAAGATATGGATGTGATAGTAAAGCCCTGTTTGTTTTCAGTGTCTTCTGGAAGAAGGGCCATAACTTAGTGGTAGGACAAATTTCTTAACATACAAAGAAATCAATGCCAGGACAAGGAAGTTATGTTTTAAATGGAAATTAATTGCATGTTTGCCTGATTTTAATTTTTTATATGATTGAAAGTACACTAACCTCAGTAAATGATGTGGGATTTTGTGTAGTTACTTGAATATTCAGACCAAGAAATCCACAGCTGTTTCTAGCTCACTCCCACTTGACGGGGTGGTGGGGGGTGGTGGTTACAGTTGGAGAGGAAGGTATGTGTATTGATAGCACTCCCTTCCACAAATTAATGACACTTATGCCATGCCACGCCATACCACACAATGCAACCCAACAACATTTTTTTGGCTCATTATATTGTAGAAAAGTCTAATCTCCCTCTGACCTACATGACAGTATTCCTATAGTTTGTAGTTTGCTGCTGCAATAACTGTATTGGAATCCATGCTTATCTCATATCGGTATCATAAATACATTTCACATTTTAGTGCCACAGGGGTTTTTCTTTCTTTCTGTGTAAATGTGTAAAGTAAGTAACCCAGCTTGCATGGCTACATCTTTGGAAATGTCACAGCATTTTTTCCTAGAAACTTGGGGGAGTGACATAAGGGAGAAAGTTTATATTCTGATTGTTAAAGTTTCTTGCTAGAGACTGAAATCTTGAGATGAGCAGAAAATCTATAGAAGTCTACTGTAATTGAAACGTGATGTGACTAAGGCCATGGTCACACTTGGCAAATGCTCTCTTGTGCACTCCAGTTAATCTACGTCACATACAGCACTTTCTTCCTTATCCTAAGTTCTTGGGACCAGAAAGGTTTTGAATTTGTGGGGCGAGAGATTTGGAATATTTGTATAATCATAATGAGATATCTAGGAGATGGGACCCAAGTATAAGTAAAAAATTCATTTATGCGCTTTATGCACATAACCTGAAGGTTATTTTACACAACATTCTTATTATTTTTGCATGAAGCAAAGCTTGTGTATATTGACCCATCAGAAAGCAAAGGAGTCTATCTCTGATATCTATGTGGACAATTATAGATTATGGATTTCTTCAGAGTTTGGTACTCCTTATAAGGGATGGTCAACTTGTAATTCAAATGTCCATGAGCCTGTCTAGAGCCCTGTAAATATAACCAACATTCAGATACATCTTTTCTCTGTGTGTTTCAGTTGTCTTTTCTGTGGTACCACAGTCTAGACTTGCTGTAATGACTCTGCCTCAAATGTTTCATGGTGGCATTTGCACAGTAGGTACATTCTATTATAGCTCAATTTTGGAAAAGTTGCTCAGATTGCAGAGTGCAATTACGCTATATGAATCTTCTACAAAATGTTAAGTGCTGGTACCATATTTTCAGAACCAGAGAGCTGCAGTTCTTAGTACTGTGCATATTTTCATCTTCTTGCATTTTCCAGCAATGTAAATAATTTGAGTGTTTCATGTTTGCTTTAGCTGTACAATTGTTTTTCTATTTTCAAAATGTCTGCCTTGCCAGGATTGTATTCAATTATAGAAAAGAGTAAAGATTCATTAGGCAGAGACTGAAACATAACGAGGATGACATGGGTGTTATCACTCTAGCAGGATGCCAATACTCAGTACTTGAATTACAGGCCCAGTTTAAAAGACTGAGTCACATTTGGCGAGGTAACACACTCTACTTTAGAGAGTTGTATATTGGGGGGGGGGGGAGGGCAGAATCAGTTTTCTACATCCTTAATGTTTAAACGAAATAACTGGTCTTGTCGCACATACAGTGTTGTTAACAACCCATGTGCAGTTGCTTTTAAGATAAGTGATTGTGTTTTTTCTCTTATTTGATGTACAGTATTTACAATTTTTTAGTTTACCTCTCCCAAGTTCTCAATGCAGCATTAAAAAGTTGCACCTGAAAACCTATTACAAGAAGAAAAAGACTAAAAGAAGTGTCATACTACAAAGCCAATTAAAAGCCCACTGGAAAAAAATGAACTTTTGATCAAAGCTCAATGACAGTGAAGGTCTTCCTTTCATCTTTTAAAAGTTCAGAATGAAGGAGAAAGACACGTTCTGGGTATGTCACTCTTAGTTCTTGTCTCTATGGCCAGAAGCATTGCAAATCCATGTGGGGCCAATCATAGCTGTGACTTCAGATGCATCTGGCCTATTAATCACAAATTAGATGGACAGAGTAATGCCATGTCCCTCTATCTTAGGTTTTAAGAGCACTAAAACAAATTGTAGTCCTCCAGATGTTGGACTGCACCTCTCATCAGTCATGACCAGCATAAGAAATGATGGGGGCCCACCACTGTGATAAAAGGTTTTCCCCAAACCAAACTAACTAACCTAAAGCTGTAAATCTAGGCCATACAATATGCAAGAGTGCTGGGAGCATCAATGTAATTAATGTTAAATTCTAAACTATAATAGTGGTAATTATTACTGCACTCTTAGCTCATGCCCTACTTTGACCAATACATTTGTGGACACTTTATTTAAGGCTTTTGCTGTGGCAGAAACATTTTAGTGTAGAAGAAATGTGATTCCTTAACTGACTGATGTTGCAACTATGAAGTTTTGCTATTCCAGTAGAAAATACTTACTGTATTATGGGACTGATTTACATGATTGCAATCATATTATTTCATTACTATATAACTTCAGTGATATGAGTAGCACAAGCAAATGTGAGTGCTAAATTTTCTTCTAGATTTACACCATTCCTACACAGAATAAGACTGAGATATCAGTGAAATAATTGACGCAGTTGAGATTCATTTTATTTCGTATATTAAGTTTTAGATGTAGTCAGGGAGGAAATTCAGAACTGCTACTGTGTTGTAGGTGTATGTAATAGGTTCCTGATGTGTTTTAATTGTTTTAAATTAGTATTTTAAAAGAAGCATTTTACTGACACTGATTAATGATTTTTAAACCTTTATACCACATGTTGTAGTCATTTATTTCAACTTCTATTGTAAATTACTTTGAGCTGCATTTTAGGAGAAAGGTGGGATGTAAATCAAATGCAATTAGATGAAATCAATAAGTAATAGTGTGTGGATATTCTGAAAATGGCATTCTGTATTTGACCTATGTGGTTGCTAATACTAGTAGGAGTAACAGCTAATAAATCAGAGTGATAACAAATATATTTGGGTTGCAGCCAAAGCAAAGTGGAAATGAAGAAAGGAGTGAAACATTGCTCAATCTCCTCAGTGTTTCTCTGAGAGCTGAAAACAGTTTGAAGATTGGCATGGGAACTTGCAATTCTAGAGTCTTCTACTTCATGTATAATGTTTTCATGGGGGTTTTAAACAATTTTTTTTATTACTCAGTCTATTTTTTTTTGAGACTAAGCCACAGGTACAAGAAAAAGTCAAATACTGTACTTAAAATTGAGAATTATAACCAATGTCTATGTGATAGAATTTTTTTTATACTATCAGTACTGGTGAAATGTGCCCATGCACTATTCACATTTCCCATAGTTAACTCAATTTTCAAGTATATACATGACACTGTCTCGCATAAGGTCCTCTGATGATGATGATACTTTTATTTCTTACCCACCTCTCCTCATGGCTCAAGGCAGTTTACAACACTGCCAAAATACATAATCAAAACATATCTGATTGTGCATTGGTAATGTGGGTTTACTGTTTGGCTAGTGGATCAGTGAAGAGAAGCTACTGTATATACTCGAGTATAAGCCTAGTTTTTCAGCCCCTTTTTAAGGCTGAAAAAGCTCCCCTCAGCTAATAGTCAAGTGAGGGTCCTCGTGGGAAGGTGTGGGGCTGAAAGAAGGGCTTCTTTCAGCTCCACGCCTTCCTGCCAGGACCCTCACCTCTTCACACAGCAATCCAACGCTCCTTCCTCTCCTCCTCTCTCATGCAGTGCACACCTTCCTTTCCTCTTTTGGTGCAGCCTGCCAGGACCCTCACCTCTTCACACAGCTATCCAACGCTCCTTCCTCTCCTCCTCTCTCATGCAGTGCACACCTTCCTTTCCTCTTTTGGTGCAACCTGCCAGGACCCTCACCTCTTCACACAGCTATCCAACGCTCCTTCCTCTCCTCCTCTCTCATGCAGTGCACACTTTCCTTTCCTCTTTTGGTGCAGCGTGCGCCTTCCTCTCCTCTCTCGGTGCCAGTCTTCCCCACTTTTTCTCATTTATTTATTTTATCTACTTCAAACATTTGTACCCCACCCTTCTCAACCCCCAAAGGGGGACTCAGGGCAGCTTATTCATATACACACAGCATTGCCCTCAAATGTATAGTTAAAATAAATGATGGTGATTATTCATTTACATTGAAGTAGGTTAGAATAATGATTTAATCAGAGATGGACAGTCTTATCTTAAATTACAGTTTTATGTAAATATTCAAAAACATTTGACCTACTGATGCCTCAATTAATGTGATTTTATTGGTATCTATTAATTTTGAAATTTACCAGTAGCTGCTGTATTTCCCATTTTCAGTTTATACTCGAGTCAATAAGTTTTCCCAGTTTTTTGTGGTAAAATTAGTTGCCTTGGCTTATATTTGGGGTGCTTATACTCAAGTATATACACTATCTTTTTTACACTGTCTTTCTACTAACTTATCAATTTATTTTGTAAGGAAACTTCTGCTAAGCATTTTTGGTTGCTTGTTTTTTAATAGTGTGGCTCTTCCCATCGTGAGGAATCCACATCCACCTCATGTTCTAAGACTTTAAGAACAACCAAGCTGAATCAATTTCAGTTTTTTTTTCTTGGTTGAGAGATAAGAAGATCTCAAAAGCTGTTTGTGTCCTTTTGGTTAGTTTACACTTTTTTAAACCAACAGACCTGTTTTGTAGGTAAAATATTATGGTTGTAATTTTTGAATCAACTGCGTTGTTCTAATGCTCCATGTCTATTATTTTACTCTCATGGGAAAATGTGATTTGGTTTATGTGGACTTTTATTATGTGAGACTCTAGGTCCATTCCACGTCTCTTCTCCTTGATTCATTGACTAGCTTATTTTTTTTAGTTTACTGTATTCTGAGTCATGATTTCTTTTTCTTTATTTAACCTTGTACAAAAGGTATATTACTTCTATTGATTCCTCCACCCTTCCAGAAAAATCTGGGAAATAATAATGAAACTAGCTACATAATAGTGTGGAGACTTTTATAGTGCAGTAACTGAACACAAACACACCCTATTCCTTGTCATATGAACATCCAAAGTACATTATGAATAGAGGAAATATTTAAAATATATCTGGTAAAATGGGCACTTTTTGTTTATAGAAACAAAGACAACCTGACATAAGTGGCTACCCAGTTTTTAAATTAGCAATAGGCAAACTTTTAAAAGAGGTTTTATAGTTACTATTTGGAAGTGATTCGTAGCAACCTTACTGACTTTTCCTATTAATGGAAATGAGGAAATGTACTGTGCAGGGTTTTCTTGTTGATGCTGTGGTTGCACTTAGCACTCTAAATAGTTTATGTCAGTACAGGTTAAATATAATTTATTTGAACTGCTTCAGACTTGAAATGTTTTGGAATGTGGAACACCTGTATTTGCATGTCGGTATGTGTTGAAATATCGTGGAGATATTTCTAATCATGAAATACATTTATGTGTTATACACATCTTATACACTTAGCCTGAAGGTACTTATATGCACAATATATTTAATTGTGTGCATAAAACCAAATTTGTGTACATTGAATTATCAATGTGGGCAATTTCTCATTTTGGAATGTTTCAGATTTTGGATTTCTGGATAAGTGTTGTGGCTGAGATGTTCCCTGATGATGAGGATGATGGGATTCAGATTTCTGGCTCTTTTTCTGTGCCTCAGATCTCTGGGCCTGCTTCTAGGTCTTTTTCTGAGGCTCCCACAGACAGTGCAACAGAGTAAACACAGCAGTTCTCAGGAGAAAAGAAGGAGATAATGAACAGGTGGGGAAGCTTTTGCCTCCTTCCCACGCTGATACTAAAAGTGCAGAGAGCCTTAATAGTGACCTGACCCGGCAGGCTCGTCTTGATTTGCAGGTCAGACGGAGTTCTTGCCTGACCGGCAGACGAGAACCCAGCTCGAGCCAAGGTCATTGCAATGCTTTCATGTTGGTGAGAGCATAATGTTTTGATGTTAGAAAGGTATTTAGGTTTCTTGCAAACTAAGGGAAAGCGTCAGTTCAACGTAGCTTATTAGCCTGAAAGCTTCCTGGAATACCCCAGCTGGAAAGCAGCACGCTTGGGATTTCTTGCATTGTGATTCTTGGGGCAATTGTCTTTGCTTGTACTTGGGACTCTATTTTGAACTTTGCCTATAGGATTGTGCCTCTTGTTTTTACCTGAAGATCTTTGGAACTATATTCTGCATTTTATCTTTGGAGCTTTGTGATGCTTATTCTTTATTTTGACTTGGATTGTTTCCTCAATAAACTATAAACTACAGCTCTTGTGTGGTGGTGTTTGGAAGCAAGGTGAAGCTTACTCTGAGTTGCAAGAATAAGGGATGTTCAGCTTGTATCTTTATTTTGATTATTCACATGTCCCAGAAGTAGGGATGTGTGTGAGTGTGTTCCCACAGGTAGCATGAATTGGGTTAAGTCTGTGGACAGCTAAAAAATATGTGGTGTTCAGTTCACTAGAATTCCAACTAGAATTCCAAATGACATGAGTCATTTGCAGAAGACTGCTTTATGATTCCAAGAATGGCTGATTTGCAAACGACGTCAGAGGTCAACCTGTATCTTATTCTTGTGAGAACATTTTTACAATCACTTTATCAGTATTATGAAAGGTGTGAACAAGCAGTGTTGAGAATTGCACCATGTCTGTGTTGTCGGCCGAAACCAGTTGGAAAGAAGGTGGCCTCTCACTAGCTAAGATAGTCAGCATTAACCTATTGGAAAGCATAGTACTACACATGGTGTAAGTCCAGGATGGGAAACCTGGTGGACTGCAACTCCCAGCATTCCTCAGTATTAGTTATGTTGAACAATATAGGTCAACATCTGGAGAGTCATGCTTGCTGTACTTTTATAATTTATTATAATAATAGTGCTGTTTTTATAATTTATTATAATAATAGTGCTGTTTTTATAATTTATTATTATAATAGTGCTGTTTTTTAGTGTGGCTGAAATAGTTAACGGTTTTTATGGAGAAGATTGCTGACAAAGATAATAGACTCTTCACTACTTTAGAAGAGCTTGAGTCCTAAGATAAATTAACATTCTTAGAAAGAAAGTTTTGTTTCTCTATTTTCTACGTGTGTCACTGAAAAGCATTGCCTGAATTAGGGGGTTTCTCTGGGATGAAGTGAGAAAGAGGAGGGGACATTAAAGCTTAATTCCATCATCTTCTTTACATTTACTTAGAGGCCATTCAAAACAAGGTTTTCGGGATACCACCCAGTCAGGAGAGCTTTGCTTCAGCTTGAAAGCCTGATGAACAGCTTTTCAACATATAAAAATAAATGCTGAAAAAACTAAATATAACCACTAAATGTGTTATGGCACAGAACTAAAACATGCAGATGAAGTATCACAGTAGAGATGAGAAAGCAAAATACATCAGTATATACAGTACATAAATGAAACATAAAAGCCTAAATACTCTAAAGTCACCAGATGAGTAGATTAACTGAACTGTGATTCCCACATGCTTTTCCCACCAGCTATGCTGGGTGGGAATTTTAGTTCAAAAGTTCCCCACCCATAGAGGAGTAGATTATGAAGTAGTAGTTCCATTGTGACCTTGCAGATAGTACTGTAATGAGCACACACCAATTTTTGGTATCAAACATTGTTTTCAGAAAGTTTTAAAGTTTTAAAAGTTGTTTCTTGTCTGTGTTAAGCTTTCTGATCCTTAAGCAGTGTTTTTCAAATGTGGGTTTAAGAGATCACAATAACACCATCCAAGATGTATAGCGGATATTTCTTCAGATGCCTGCTAATTTCATGGAACCCTGAGAATGTGATAAGGTTGCCAGATCCTTTACAGTAAAGTAACATGAATTGCTGATTTCATTCCTATATCTGGATCACAATGAAAAGAAGGGGGCTTGCAAGCACATTCCATGTCCACAAGACCAGCAGAGTTACAGCAACAGAGTTACAGGGTGTCTAAATGTCTTTAACATTTGAAATAATACTTCAAAATACATCATCATCATCATCATTACCCCACTCTCCCCCCCCCCCCCCCAAAGGGGACTTTGAAACTGGAGAGTCGCTTCAACATCTCTTTTTCTGGCACTGGGAGCTGTTGTGGGTTTGTAGTGGGTCACTATTGTCTGGCTAGTTGTGCTGCCATTTTTCTAGTGTGCCTCTTTCTCAGTTGATAAAGTGGGATCAGATTATTACTTTTCTGTCCATATGCTCAGTTGTCATGAACAAAAGCAATACTTATATGATGTATGGATGCAGAGCTATTTATGTGCATAGGATTCCCCACGCCACCTGTTCACAAAGATTGTATGAGGATGAGAGTATACAATGGTAAAGGAAAACTGCAGATAAGAAGCTTGCGGGGGATCTGGTTCTCACAGGGTTGCCTTAGGTAATAACTAACAAGCAAGGAGGAAGCCAGGAATAAACTTTGTAAAATTGATGAAAGCGTTTGTATCATTAAGAATAGATTAGCAGAAATCTTTACTTCCTTCTGGCAACAGAAAAGTCCTGTTCTATAGGCTAAAAAGGTTGCATTTTCCATTTACAACTTGTAGAGTTGGAGAGAGAGAGCCAACATGATGCAGTGTTTTGAATACAATTCTGGAGACTAGGGTTTGTATCCCTCTTTGACAACTGGGTGACCTTGGGAAGTCACGCTCAGCCTCAGAGGATGGCAAAGACAAATCTCCTCTGAACAAATGTTGCTAAGAAAACGCTACGATAACCCAATTATCCATGTCTGGTCTCATTATTTCATGGTTGGTCATCAGTAGAAGAATTGATGCAAATATCAAATTAATCAAAGGTCCCAATTGCCTCATCCTGTCATGTTTATATAGGGCAGCCATTAAAAACTGGTTGTATTTAGTTTTAATGGCTTTATATGGATTTTTATTATGTAATATTAAATGTTTTTAATTGATGTATGTATGTATGTTGTGGCATCGATTGTTGCCAGTCTGTATGCCACCTTGAGTCACCTCTGGGCTAAGAAAGGCGGGATAAAAATGCTGTTAATTAATTAATTAATTAATTAACTCTTTCAGCAAATGTACAGAATTGAATTACTATTAAGTAAGTGTATCGAGACTACAAACTTTGTTGTTGTCCACACTTTCCTTTTAGTATTGGTTGGCTTCAAGTTGTGTGTTCTTTGTGATTGTTTTTAATTATATATTTCTAATGCTTTGGTGTATAAGCTGTTTGAAAACCCTTCAGCAGGAAAATGCCTCAAATGTCATAAAAATCCCTTGCTTGTGTGTCTTCTGTGTTCATTTAATCTTTACCCCATTTTAGCTTACAGGTTATTTTAGGTACATCATTTCAGTAATGCTTATGGACTTGCAGCCGGCCTCACACTAGAGAAAAAAATCGACTTAAAATCCAATTTTTGCCCCCTGCAGAATTCTGGGGTTTGTAGTTTAGGTCAGAGCCTTTCACAGCCTCACTAAACTACAAACCCCAGAATTCTGAAGGAGACAGAAACTGGATTTTAAGTGGATTTTTCCTCTAGTATGATGAAGTATGAAGCTGTAACAATAGTGGTTTTTCTAAAATCTGATTCTATAATGTCTTTGCTACCAATGTGTGAGTATAGGTTTATTTTTAAAAAATTAAAAAATAGTTAAAATGTATTTAAAATTGCCTCAAATCAACCTCAAAACCATCCACAAGTACCTACAGATTATTATTATTTTTGTCGTGTCAGGAGCGACTTGAGAAACTGCACGTCACTTCTGGTGTGAGAGAATTGGCCGTCTGCAAGGATGTTGCCCAGGGGACGCCCGGATGATTTGATGTTTTTATCATCCTTGTGGGAGGCTTCTCTCATGTCCCCGCATGAGGAGTTGGAGTTGACAGAGGGAGCTCATCCACCTCTTCCCGGATTTGAACCTGCGACCTGTCGGTCTTCAGTCCTGCCGGCACAGGGGTTAACCTACAGATTATCCCAATTAACAAATTAAAGCAATGTGAAATGTTAACTATTGTTCAAACTATTAATAACATTATTAAAATAGCTGATGTTACAATCAACCTAAAATCCATAGTGTATTATGGGTAATAAATTAGTATTTAGTGACTTCGTTCCAATTTGTGGAAATGAAAAGTCTTCTTCCTCCTTCATAAGGTTGGATCTCAAAAGGATGGCAGGGAATTGTATGATGTTGGAGTTTTTTAGAAGTTATCAGAGAGCTTCTAAAGTACAGCATAAAATCAGTCATAATCCACTGTCATAACATTTTCCCCAACTGGATGTCCTCAATATATATTGGCATCTCTAAGCTTAGAAGAAAAGTATAATTCATGCTGGACTGTGAGAGCTGTTCAGCAGTGGAACTCTCTGTCCTGGAGTGTAATGGAGGCTCCTTTGGAGGCTTTTTAACAGTGGCTGGATGACCATCTGTTGGAGGTACTTTGAATGTGATTTTCCTGCTTCTTGGCATGGGGTTGTGCTGCATGGCTCTTCCAACTCTATGATTCTAAGAGTCAGAAAAGGATTTTCATTATGTTTGTTTTGCCTTGTGTCAATAAACGGATACCTGATATGGCAGGTTATCATCTGGCTAAACAATGTTTTGACCTTCACCTAAAGTCATCTTATAGATCATGACAAGTACGTCTGAACCAGTCTTTTTGTACTTCATGTTTTTCCTGGTCTCCAACGATTTGTGCAGGGCTCACCTTTGTAAATGTATATAACAGTTATTTTTTTGTGAAAGAAGCTAACACTTTTAAGTTAGCAACATCTCTAGTGGCTTGTTAAATTCATCTTATCTTATCCTCCCCAAAAATGTTGCTATCTGCCAAGAGTTTTTTTTTCTTCTTTTCTAAAACATCCATCCTTTGGGCATCTCATCACTAATGATAGTCTCAGATGTATTGACCAGTGCTACTTATCATTCCATTAGGTTGTTAAAGTATGTTCTCTAATTCAGTTATGCCTCACTTCATTAATTTTGCCATAGATGGGAAAACATATTATCATCTCCAACTTCCTGATACTAAAGCTTCCTGCTGTTGAGGCTAGTGACTAATTTTTTGTCAGTTGCATGATGGAGCCTTTGAAATTTGAGCTTCAGAGGAAGTCATCTCGCAGAGATTCAATTATCTAGAAAAAGAAGTTTAATGGCATTCTTGATCTAGAGATCTAGAGAACTCATCATGTTAAATACATGAGGTTCAGAGCATCATGTGGATATGGAGTGGGATTTCTGCTGGCTATGAGGGAAAGACCAAATAGTTGTCCTACTAACTGTTGCTTCTGGTTAGCAAATTGCCTCTTCCACATGCTACTTTGTAGCAGATGTTAATTTTAATATGCAATTGACCCAGTCTTGTGTGGTTAAGACCTTGGAAGCACATTCCTGTGCAGTTGAAAACTGTCTTGGTGTGGAAACAGTAGCAGCAGGAACTACAAAGAAAACACATGCTGGCAAGTGAACAGCATATTTGATCAGTTGTGGATTTCAGTGTGGATTTTGGATTCTTCCTTTCTTTTCTGGAGCAGTAGGAGCGGGAGGTATTTTTGTTCAAGACTGAATTCCGCTGAGTTTTATAATTATCTCTCTTGCTGAGAGGCACTTGCTCATACGATCCATTTATTGTCTTGAACAACTGTCTGTTGTAGCCTAGTGTTTTTCTGAGAAGCTAAACTTTGATAGTATTGGGCACAAACTGAATCTCACATTTCATTATACAGCTGCCAAGTGCACTTCAAAAAGATCACAGCAAGGAGCATGCTTAACATACATATTTGTGGTGCTTGGTTGTTGATGACGATGATTTTCATTTCAGACAGTTTCCCTAAATATTAATCTTATTTCGAAAAGTGTGGTGTGGTTCTGATGAAAGTGGGCTGTGTTTTGTGCTTAAGGACAAATAGAATTTGATACTAAAATTAAGAGGTTTGTATAATTTAACGTGCATTTCTTTCTAAAGCAAGCAAAATTTTCCAAGTCATGTATGAGATATATTTTATTTTGCCTCCCAGCAACATAGCTTGGCATGAAGAGTTTTATTACTTGACAAAGTAATGGCTTGCATTTTTTCTACGTCTTAGAACATTTATCTAAAATTTTCAGTGAGATGATGAGCTCCCATTGGGAAGGGAGAAGTGATGTCGAAGTCGTGATAGCACATATTTTATTATTACTTCCTGAGAATCATAAATCCTGAATTATAAAGCCAGTTATGGTCAGATCCCAAGCATGTGTCATTGGGTAAGTAGTTAAAAGTTTAATGGTTCTGTATTATGGGCAAGCAAGAGGGATTTGTTAAAAATAATGGAGAGTAAGTTGGCTTCTAGAAAAGTCAGAATTGTAATTAGAATGGAATAAGCTAGATATCTGATATTAAGGAGAGCCATAAAACGTGATGCTGTATGCGATGTTCAAAAGATGTAAAAAGTATGCATTTTCAACCTGTACTTTTTGAATCAGCCAGCATATTATAGAGTATTTTTGTTGAGATACCATATTTATTGTAGCACAAATGGTTTTGTTCATTTTAAATGATTGCGACATTGTTGAAACAAGATGTCTAGCTGTGTGTACCAGTGCTTGAAATGTAGAGTTATATCATCTAACATGGACTATGTTTGAATGTAATGCTAAAATTGCATGTTTCTCTTCCCCTTTTTGCTCTGTGATGGCCATAAAAAACCTGGAAATGTCTGTTTCTATTTTAGTGTGTTTTCTATTTTAGTGTGTTGTCTGAACCATATGCTGTGGCTATTCTTAGCTATGGTTTGTTACAAGAAACTCATAAATTCTAGTTTGAACCTGACTTATGTCTAATTTCAGACCAAACTCTGTAATTAACTACAATTTGTGCAGCGTCATAATCAAAACTAAAAGTGAGAACTTCTGAAACCTTTGTAATCATTAGTCTTCTGCATTTGTATAGAATCACTATCCATTTCTGTTTGTTTCATTCATAAGACCCTGTTTTCATTTTCAAGCACCCCTCCTAAAAACAGGCACCTTTCCAAATAAGCTTTTTTGTCCCAGGTCTGAAAGAACAAATTTTTTGGACCATTGGCCAGGGTCCCCTTTTTCTCAGATTTAGGGCTAGAAGGGTGAAAATCACCACACATGGGGGGCACATCTACCACTCAGCACACCAAATTTTATAATGTTTGGGTCATCTCCTGATTTTTAGGGATTTTTTTCCTTTCTATAAATAAAATCTCCTTTTAAAAATTCCCCCTCCCCCACTCCATCTGGCCCCATGCTCTAACTTCTCCAGGAGCAGCAACAGGTCAGAGGCAGGGCAGAGAGGGCACCATTTCTTCCTGCCAAATGATGCTCCACACACACCACACACACAGTCCACTGCCCAGCCCCACTCACTTCTTCTTTAACCAGCAGCAATGGGATAGATGGGAAGGGGAGGGAGTCCCCCTCCCCTTCCCATCATTTTTGGCAGTTGCATGGTTTGTCTTGAAGCTGCCTCCTTGGGTCCTTGCTTGCTGCTGTTGCTGCTGCGCTGGCTGCCCTCCTCCTCCTCTGTCTCTCGTGCAAGGACGGCGCCCCTAGCCCCTCTCCTCTTCTTCCTTTGCACCTCTTACCTTCTCCTCATCCCTCCTCCTTGGTTCTTGGAGCTGCCACCAATGCCTTGGGTCATTGCTGCTGCTGCCTGGCTTAATCTAGAGTAAGAGGCATGAAGGAGGAAGAGGTAGGGGGCTGAAGGAGGCACCTCCCTTGCATGAAAGCCAGAGGCAGCAGCAGCAATGAATGACCCAAGGTGGCAGTTCCAAGAGCTGAGGAGGAGTCATGCACCCTCCAAGGCATTTTAAGGAGGCTTCCCACTTCCAGATAAGGAAGAGTGATAACCTCCTGGAAGAGGAGAATAAATGAGGGTTTACTTTTTGTTTGCTGGGGGATTAATAAAAAAAATTAAACTGTTCTCATGAAAAGCAGGCAAGGAAATGGTACCCACTCCCACTTCCTTTCGTTTTGAGCTAATTTTCATTTGCGGGGAAAAGTGTTCCTATTTTGTGCTCCGGCCTGAAACAAAAGGAACAAAAGTATGAATGAAACGGGAGAAACAAGTACCACAAACACCTCTATTAATGATGCTAGCAACTATAAGAATAGAAAAGGTGAGCCAGATTCTATACTTGTCTGCATAATGATAAGCTGTGGTTTAATATTATTTACAAACTAAGCCAATATTCAATGGTCAGAACCAGAGTATATTGTACAGTTCTGGATTTTAAAATAACAAACCTTTCCTGTGTTTTCTATTATAAAAAAAAACTGCTCAGTCCTGTGGATAGATAAATGGAAGTTCAGCTGAGGTATTCAATGTCCTTAAATTAAGATCAGAAATGTAAAATAAAGAAAACACAAAAGTTAATAGGATTGATTGGATTCTGGCCACACTCTGTAATTACTACTCAAAATAGTCTTCAGACTTCCTCACAGTGTTTAGAAGTGCTAATCAGTACAAGGATGTAATCTCTCGGTGTGTAAAGCCTCTATTTTGCAGTATAAAAACTAAAGTGAAGGTCAGAAGCTTGTCCTCAGCTACAAAAGTTACATTATATGTCTATTGCAAATGTCCATAGCAAATATTAAAAGGGAAATTGTGTGCTGCAGTAGTCTGAGCCTTCAATGGGAACAATGCCTAGCATTCCTGCTGTGTCATTTGCTACCTGAAAAGCAAGGATAACACTGCCTCCTATTCTACTACTCTTCTCTGTTTGGAATTACCTGGAGCAAATACCACATGATTTACACATGGTGGATCTTCACAGGCTGGTATCAGCTTAACTTATTCAGCCCACTACATTGATAATGGTCCACCACATTGATAATGCATTCAGTGTAGATTCATATAATGCAATTTAACTGTGTTGTATGAGTCTACCCTGATCATATAAATGCAGTTTCAAACAGCATTATATGGCAGTGTAGATGTGCCATTGTTAGTAAAGCATTGCTCAGAAGCTTGGCCTGCATAAATCCATCCCCTTTTTGGTGCTTGTGTTTTTTAAAATTATATAGTACGTGTGCCAAAGTTATCCCTTCTTGTGATAAAGAGCTCCAGCAAAGGACAGATTCTGTTTGTCATCAAGGGCTTTCTTTGGTTGCTTCTCTTTCCATGACTTCATGAAGATATTCAAACTCCAAATGCAAAGCAATCCAAAATCTCTTTCTCACTTTCCCATTAAGTGTGTGTGTGTGTGTGTGTGTATCTGTTTTAACTACTGATGTTTTCATGGACAAGTATTTGTGTCCAGAGGAACTGTCTTGAGATGAATATCTTCTTTTTGCTGGTTGATGGTAAACAATTATGTAGCTATTTACAAAATGGGGAGGAAAAATATAACAAGCCATCTTAAATATGATTGCAAATCTGGGCTGGAATTTGTGCTCTCTAAAATGTGGTCACTGGATTATATATTATATTTTTTAATTGCATAGTAATTAATCACCAGCGAGGTCCTAAAGAAAGTGACTTATTGTAGTGTAAGCAGCACATGAGTATTTTTTAAATTAAATCTTGCAGTTTTGAGAAATTTCCTGAATGCATATGTGATTTTAATAGGTTGTTTGAAAGCAGTGTAATATTAGAGGAGAAAGACAGCATTCATTAAATTATTTCAGATGTATCAAGAGTACCTTCTTACATACAAGATATTGGCATACATTTAGCAGATGTCTTCAGTCATGAAAACAGTTGGGCCTTTGAGAAAGATGAGACAATGATTCTATTTATAAGGGCGAATATTGCTGTGATTAAAATACACATTCCCTTTAGCTCATTAATTTAATATTGGATTATGTCCCAGATGAAATATTGCCTTAGTTTCTTATTCCATTGACATATCTGTAATGTGTTTTTTTTTTCTTGGTTTAGTATAAACTTAAAATAATTGGTATGGAGGTATTAGTAAATTGTTCCATTTTGTTTAATTTGGAGATAGTTCTAAGCCAGCCATCAGTAAGTAACTCTAGCTGGGAAAACACAGAAGTTGTGATCAAAAAGACTACGTCTGGTATGCCCAGCAGGGTTTTAGATTTCTTTTCTACTTTTTAAAACAGGTCCTCATGCTATTCTGCTAAATACACACACACACACAACATTACATTACATTACATTACATTACATTACATTACATTACATTACATTACATTACTATGGCCTTCCCTAAGAAGAATGGCCTATTTCCATTTTATAGAAACATTGTTTTTAGCTAGAAGCATTTGTAGAAACATTTGTACCATTTGCTACTCAACTTGCAAGTGTGTATTCGAAAATACTGTACATTTCAATTGGTTTCATGAGAGTTACTTGGTGGCAATCCTAACGTTGAAGTCAGTTCCTTTTTTTAGTATTCTCCAAATAAACTCAAAAAGTTTGGGTTAGATGACATAAAATCCGGGAAGGCAAAACATATGAGCTCTTCATGAGCAAAGGCCTGGAAATTATGGTAGCAGAGCTTGCAACAAACCTGTTAGCTACAAACTATTATTGACATAGTGACCAGTTAATGTATCTGCTTGGTGGGGCTTTGAAAGCAGAATATTTAACTTTAGTAACTGATCGAAAGTTACCTCTCTTCCAACGAATGTTTGGGAGAATCTTGATTGTTTATTTATTGATTGTAATGGTTATTCAGGTACTCTGTCTTTGATCTTGAGATATACAGTCTTTGATCTGCCAGTGGCTGGATGATCCAGAATTAATCGGTTGCCTCTTTTTAAACCCACGGCTGCATAGCTGTTAAATTATTTCGCTTGTAGGCATTTATGTCAGTGGGAAGAGCTATAAAACTTGGAACTTTTTAATGTAGGCATTTCTATACTTTAAATAGATTGTGGTGTATTTTTAACATTAACATGGCAAAGTTTAGAAGCTATATTAAGAATGCAGTGGGTGTCTAAATTTTTGGAAGTGTTAATAAGCTTATTTCTGTGAAGTGGGGAGAAAAAGCTTATGTTACAAAAGGATTATCTTTCCACTACCGAACATAGATTCACATGGGCTGTGACCAACATTATGACCGATTTGTTGAGCATCCAACCAGATCCTGGTCTTAAGAATATATCCCAATATCCTTTTTTTCCTGGCAAAAATATTGTTGTTCTAGTAACTCCTGGACAAAGTGTTCCACATCCCATACTGGCAATGAAATAAGGCCTATTGCGTTTTTCTCCCTCCTGCGCAGACAAGCCACTGTCCAAAATTATAATATTGAATAGGGTGTTTCCCTTTACTCTGGGTGTTGCGTTGATGTTGACAGTAATGATGATGTCTGAATATATCTTCAGATGCCTAGAGCACTTAATTTAGTTTTCACATGGTCTATTTGGAAAGTTGCTTTGTAGTTAAGCATTTTTGGACATGATTCTTGGAGTCCTGATTTGCAGTTGTATCCCACAAACATTTTGTAAATGAAGCCACTTTGACTTTACTCTGAATGCCTTTAGTAAGATTTTTGGTCTTGGGATTTACTTAATATTGGGTAATTTGATTATCTTAACAGTTTCATCAGTTTTAGTTCTGCTGTGTTAGACGTTTCTCTGGCTGATTTTATTTATTCTCTTCTGAACTGTGGTTGAGTTTTGATCTAGTTGGGTTTTATTTAATAACCTCAAAGCTTTACTGCTTATGAAGACTCTACACAGACTACAAAAATCGTACTCAACTCATAGGTGTTCTGATCCTGACATGATGTTCATGATTATTTGTTTGTAATGTGTTTCTTTGAGCTATAATCCATTTTTTAAAAACCTGCATTTTCTTTCAAAGTTTTACTGAAAATCTGGTCTTTTTTAGCGAATCCTCTAGGTCAACCTGGGGGTTGGGACCCCTGGGGGGGTCACAAGGGGGTGTTAGAGGGGTCATCAAAGACCATCAGAAAACACAGTATTTTCTGTTGGTCATGGGGGTTCTGTGTGGGAAATTTGCCCCAAATCTATCATTTGTGGGATTCAGAATGCCCTTTGATTGTAGGTGAACTATAAATGCCATCAACTACAACTCCCAAATGTCAAGGTCTATTTTCTCTAAACTCCACCAGTGTTCACATTTGGGTATGTTGAGTATTTGTGTTAAGTTTTGTCCAGATCCATCATTGTTTGAGTCCACAGTGTTCTCTGGATATAGGTGAACTACAATTCCAAAACTTAAAGACAATGCCCATCAAGCCCTTCTAGTATTTTCTGTTAGTAATGGGAGTTCTGTGTGCCAAGATTGGTTCAATTCCATCGTTGGTGGAGTACAACATGCTCTTTGATTGTAGGTTAACTATAAATCTCAGCAACTACAACTCCCAAATGACAAAAATCAAGCACCACCACCACCACCCCCCCCCCCCCCAGCCCACCAGTATTCAAATTGGGGTGTATAGGGTATCTGCGTCAAATTTGGTCTGGTGAATGAGAATACATCTTGCATATCAGATATTTATGTTACGATTCACAATAGTAGCAAACTTACAGTTAGGAAGTAGCAATGAAAATAATTTTATGGTTGGGGGTCACTACAACATAAGGAACTGTAATAAGGAGTCATGGTTTTAGGAAGGTTGAGAACCATTGCTCTAGGTGACCTGCCTTTATTGCATAGTTGTGATTGAAGTTAGTTGTGGTCAGAATTGGTTGGTGCATTCCTGCCAGAAAATGGCTCTTTCCTGGTTGAATTTTGTTTTTATTTTTTAAGGAAGGTGCATGTGTTCAGATACTTGCATATCAGGATTAGCACACCCCACTTAACAGAAAATATTGATATTTACATACACAATAAAGAAAAAAAGTAGAGCTCCCATGGCTATGTGGTTGAAAATAATGTTAAGTATTGAGAATGTGGATTGCCCTAAAACAGTGAAGTGAATTTGGCAGGGGAAAATGTGTTACTAGTTATGGTGATATCACCACAATATATGTGATGCATGAAGCATTATTGTCTCACTGCAGGGTCAATGTGGATAAGGAAAATGTGGTGATTTTTTCCCATCTGTGTAGACAGGTCCTATATTTTAATTCCGCTTTTGCAACTACTTGTGCAAATAACTGCAGAAGCATGATCACAGTTCATGACAACACCATTATTATAGCCAGTTGTTCCACTAGAGCAGTGGTTCTCAACCTGTGGGTCGCCAGATGTTTTGGCCCACAACTCCCAGAAATCTCAGCCAGTTTATCAGCTCTTAAGATTTATGGGAGTTGAAGGCTAAAACATCTGGGGACCCAAAGGTTGAGAACCACAGCACTAGAGCTAGATATACTTGCTCTAATTATTCTGCTAGAATGTACATGGATGTGAATACATATATACTAGGAAGCACATATCACTATTGGAATAATGCCATCTTTTATGCTATTATACTAGATGCAATTCCTTGAATTGTAGAGTTCCTAAAATTATCTTTATGGCCAAGCCTTTTGTTAACTACACTAACAACTTGGTTAAATGTTGCTGAAGGATTAAATAAACCTAATTAATGATAGAATTGGGGCTTTTTTGCCAAATGTTTTCTGTTTCCAGTCATGGTTTATCACATCAGCCATGTACACAAGAATCATTTAAACAGTAATACTTACTGAAAATGGATTCTCCATATATTCAAAAGACTAGAGTCCAAAGAACCATTCAGTTAATAATGCATACCTACAAGGCTTTCAGTGTGTGTCAACTGAAATATATTTCTCTTAAAATAGAGAGGAATCTCAAAATAGGTTTACAGAATGACATTGGGGGCGTGCTGTTGAAAGGAGGAAAGGCTAGGAATCCAATCAGACATGTCAAACATGTCTATTTACTTAAGGTAGGACTTTGCATCCCATTCTGTAATACATACTTTCAAAGGCATGTCAATTTACATCTCATACTAAGATTTGGCTCCTATTTTATATGTTTGCATTTTAGATCAACATATAGAAAAAACAAGTACAATACCTGGCTTTTTCTTGCTCAGAAACATAGAAGCCTCTCCTCCACTCCATCATATCAAATTTGTACATTTGTTCTGCCAGTAGGAAAAAGTATTAATGTAAATTTTGCAGAGTATATATCTTTGTGGAATTCCTTGTGAGCTGCCTATCAGATAAGGTGGCTCTCAAGGCTATAGTGGAACCATTTCCCTCTATCAAATAATGCAATCTGTTGATTCTTTGCCTTCTGCCTTCCAGGAAACTGGAGGAAATTGTCTTGTTTTTTTTAAAAAAAATGTAATTGAAAAAGGGAATATTCGGCAGTTACAGACTGATGCTTGGGTGCCAATAATATTTGAATTGGGCTGAGATGTGAATGACATAAGAAAATTGTCTTTTCAACCTTTAAGCCTGAAAAGTATGCAAAATCATGTTTTGCTGACATCTTTTACTTTTTTTCTGTGAATATATGGGACAAAGAAGAGGAGAATTATCCTTACCTTTTTCTCCACCTCTTAAAAATTAAAATTCCCCAAAGAACCAAAGCAAAATAAAACAAAACCAAACTTGGTGATGGTAATGCCCAGTACCCCGCCACAAATAAATGGGGGCTATTTGGGAATGTCACACTCTCTCAGCCTCAAAGTAAGGCAAAGGCAGGTCTTCTCTGAACATACCTTCCTGAGAAAACCCATGACAGGTTTGACTTAGGGTTGCAATAAGTCAAAAATGACTCGAAAGCACACAAGAACATACATAAGCAATATGCTATTATTTTCACCAAGTTTTTCCCCAGAAAAGAAAATCTAATGCTGTAGGCAAAAGTGTAATAATTTTTAGAATGGTATACATGAGAAATTCAACTTGCCTTTCTCAATCCCGATGTGTTTCTTGATAAAATCAGAAGCAGTAGTATGCCAACCATAGTAATCTAGTACAGTCAGCCCTCCACATTACCTGATGTCAAGTGCACAGGACTCCCCCAAAAATGGGAAAAACATGAATTAAAAATAATTATTTCTAGCCCTAAGATCAGTTGCCACTGGAATCCATAGAATCACACTGGGGGACATTGCAATTTTTAGAGAGATGTTCTCTTTAGGGCCCCTTCCACACAGCTGAATAAAATCCACATTATTTACTTTGAACTTGAATATATGACAGTGTGGACTCTGTTAACCCAGTTCAAAGCAGATATTGTGGAATTTTCTGCCTTGATATTCTGAGTTATATGTCTGTATGGAAGAGCTTTAGGAATAACTTCAGCAAAAGTTGGCAGAAGTTACATTGCCATGTAACTCGGAATTTCTAGGCATAAAATCCCACAATATCTGTTTTGAAGTGGGTTAAATGAGTCCATACTGCCCTATATTTCTGTTCAAAGCAGAAAATGTGGGATTTTATTCAGCTGTGTGGAAGAGACCCCAGTCCTCATGTGAAAGTTTTGGTTTTTCTTCCACTTGGTTTCTTTTCTGAAATACTTTTTTAGAGCCACAAGCTTTGGTATTTCCTCAGGCTTTCGGTGCTTGTCTTTTGTGATATGGGTGATAGTATGGTGGAGTCTCCTTCTTTGGGTTTTTTTTTAAACAGAGACATGGATGGTCATCTGTTGGGAGTGCTTTGATTGTTGTTCCTGTGTTGCAGAATAGGGTTTGACTGATTTCTTCTGTCTCTTATGATTCTATACTATTTTGGCTTGATAAAGCATCAGCAAAATTAATTTGCTGTTTGTATGTAGGATTTACAGAGTGTTGTCAAATAGGAGCAGTATTAAATATAAAACAGAAATTCTGGAAGAGTCCTATCTGGCTTGTTGTGATCATCTGCAACAACATGGTGTTAAAATGCGTCATTTCAGTAGAAACTGCAGCTTTTGCTCCTCTTTTGTTTCTGTTCTGCAAGGTCAGTCAGTTCAAGAGTAATTCAGGGACATTTGGTATCTCTAGTCAAAGCAAAAATTAGTAGTCAAGCCCAAAGCCATTCTGAATGGATGATTCAACAACATTTGGGTGTGTGCATTACTTACTAATTCATCTACATCTTTGAAATGCTTCCCTATAAATCCTCATATTCAGATTTATTAGGAGTACATTTGCTTGTCCTCATTTTCTTAAAGTGTCATGGATTGTATACATGTTGAATACATGGATTGTATACATGTTGTTTATTTGGCAAGTACGATAAATATTTTCTCCAGGTGAGAAGGTCCAAAGTTTTGTCAACAGTATTTTTCTTCATTGGACTCTTCCTGAAATGACTTGTGCTATAATTCACCGACTGGTGGCCTGTTACAAAATTGTTGTGTTTGTGTGCTGAGGGACTCGCATTTCTAATTTACTTGCTGGACTAGCCTGTTACTATTTAGGCTTCTTTCTAAAATGGTGTTTCAGCAATTTGAGGCTATCTATTTTTGGTAGTAGCTGATTGGCCTTTTCGTTAATCACCTTGCTTGATATTTCCTCAGTGGGAGCTAATGATGAGGGATGTTTTCTTTCATGGTCCATCTGCCTGCAAAGTGAGATCCATATTTGCCCAGTAGGGAGATATAGACATGGTCAGGAGTAGGCTATAAATGTTAAATGAGATTGTAGGGTTTTTTTTTAAATTTATTTAAGGAGGGAAAACCTTTAGCTAATGGACTGAAGGAGATTTCAAGGAATAGGGGGAAATGCAGACTACTTATTAAGTGCAAAATGAAAGGCTGAATCAATACATTTGGCATTTACACAGAATATGTCTACAGAACATGGTAGGAATTAGGATCTGAGGAACACGAGAAGATCTCAAAGCTATGTTAGAGGTTTCAACTTAATCTGTTAAAGCAGCATATTGGAAAGGGTCTTGAAAAGACTCTGTGTCAGCGAAAGCGCTGTAAAGGCACACAAGACTGCACTGTAAAATGGTTTGCTCCTTTACATTAGGCGTTAGGACATAAGGATTGTGTGCCCATATTTGGATAGGTATCTTTTCCTTTTTGACCTACTGTCTTTACTAGCAAGTGAGGATTGTGTGAATTGTTGAGGCTGAACGTTGGCAGAGCAGAGGGCAAAAAGGATTTTGTATTAGTCAGTAGTTGTTAAAGAATACGTTTCTTTTGATCTCTTACAGATCTTCCTGGCAAATAAACTGGTTTCAGCTGTTGGTTTATATAAGAGGGTTTTACGAGTAATATCCTAGAGTCATTATTATTATGTGCTCAAATGCTTTTAGGTTCATAATGTTTGGGCTGTGTCTCTGTCTTATTTGATGTAGCCTGAATTTCTGTTATCTCACCAACAGCTGAATTACCAAAAGCTGTAGAGAGCTCACTTCAGTGGTAAGTAGATTTTTTGAAAGGTCATTTCTCATACATTTACATGGCGGTTGTGTAACCACAGTACACCCACTCCTGGAAAGATTATAATGCCTTCGTAATAAAAAAAAGATTGAGTATTTTTTAGAGGTGTTGTTGCATTCACTTGCCACTACATGTACTATATGTTACAACAATGCAATATAATTAGAAAATCTCAAGTAGAATAGAGGTGAATTGCAAACAGAAGTCACAACTGTTTTATAAGTGAACATAAGAACTTAGACAGGAAATAAGTATGCATCCTCCATCTGGCTTGCAGTAATTATATAAATTAGAGCTATGCTTCTGTGGCCTGGTTTCAGATGATTTTTGACTAACATAATACACTTGATCCTTCCAGGGAACATAATCTGTCCTCATTCTGCTGAATGATGACATCACTATATACCGTGCAACATGAGCTGTTTGTTAAACAAGAACCATAGAAATCTGCATGCTCCCCAAGCAATAAGTATTATGTATTATGTAATGGCGTGCCAGTCTGTCTAAATAAATGGAGAGTAGATGCTTTTGATGGCCAGTAGCAAAGCCCCTTTTCCCATTTCAGCCTGATTTATTTGTATCATATTTTACTGGTTAAGAGCCTTCTTTTCGGGATACATCTTTATTCCCCTCGAAGCTCAGTTGGCTTCCTGCTACCTCTTCCCTGCTGTCTCTGCAATCCAGCCAGATGGTAGCTGAATGAAGGTAATGTGCAGGAGAACAAAAGAAGAGGAGCTGGTCTTTATAATTATATTTTCAATTATACATCAGTCTCCACTGAGAGTGGTCTCACAGGAGAGATGCTAGATATTTATGCACCTTGCCTTAAAAGACTTTTAAAAGTGCTCAGGCTTGTCTTTTTGGAATTGCTGTTGTTTATATCAATGTCATTTGCTTGGCCTCTTAGAAATTTATCCACATGAGGTTTATCCACATGATTCCAGAAACATTTCTTATTTTTGTTCTTATGCATTCAAGCACCACGTCTTCCCAATAAATGATTTTTTAAAAGTAGAGTAGAAAACCTTTTGACATTTGTGCATATGTGTGTGTGTGTATATATATACATACATACGTAAACAAGTATCACATATACATGGACACATACATACACAGATATATAAACTTGGATGAGAGAGAGAAAAAGAGATAGTAGGTAAGTGCATAGACTTTCCATTTGAATAAATCCAAACTTTACAGTTGTGAAGTATCTGCACTATTGGAGATTTTAGCAAAAAGGGATGGCAGACATGGATGACAGACTTTCTTGGTGGCATCAGAAGTGAAAAAGTTCAATTGCCAGGTTAAATTGTGCCTTGACCTGCCACAGCAAGTCTGCAAAAGCACCTTAGAGGAGACAGACCACAGAAGAGGCTGAAACTCATCAAAATATATCTCAGCAGCTTTTCAGGCATTTCATCTTGTTTCATACTAAAAAATAAAACAGTTGGCTTGTTTCAGTATACCTTAGTGAACACTAACCACAGTTTGTCTGAGTTTGGGCATAAATGATGAATTACTTCAAAGTGCAAATGAATATGTCTAATCTCCTACTTGCATCTACACCAGAGAAAACTTGGGCATGCAATACTGAAAGGTTTTGCATGCTGTCTCATGCTGGTGCATGTGAAACTTGCCCTGCAACATCTTATATAGAGGCTGCCATGTCAAAGCCAATGTTTTTTGACAAGTCTACTACAGAGTAATGTGTTGCGTCTTGGGATTTTGTGTGCTCATAAACAGTACAAAAATAGCAGGATTGTGTTACTGATTGAAGGTGTCATTTGTCCTTGTTTTTCTTTCTCATTTTGCCTGCCACCATTTTGCACATGAGGATTCTGGGAACTTCTATTCGGTTATTGTTTTTTATGAATGGAAGGAGCCCTTCAAGAACATAATGTCATCTGATGGCCCGCGAAATCTGGATAGTGTAGAACAAAGCAGTGCACTGGGAACATTTCTAGGCTGCTCAGTTGCCACATTTGCCTACTGCCAATTTGACCAGTGCTAGTCCTAGATGGCTACTAGTAAAATCTGGTTTGGGCCTTTTATTTCTCTACTGAGATACAACTTCATTTTCCTTAATGAGCATTTGGGGGGTCGTGGTGGCCAAGTCGGTGCCAACAAATCAAAATATGCATTTTTACTAAAGCCTTAGTTTTGCATAAGCCTAAATTGTTGAGTCGAGGGGGCCATGGTTTTAACTATGAATAGGTTTTTAATCAGTTTTAAGGGTTTTAATCATTTGTTTATAATAGCGTTAATATTTAATTATATTTTAATGGTTTTGTATTTTTAGGTTTAAAATGTATTGTATTGGTTTTAATGTAAGCCACTTTGAGTCTCTTTTTTTAGAGAGAAAACGAAGGGTATAAATAATTATTTATTATTATTTCAGACATTTATATCTCGTCCTTCTCACCCTCGAGGGGGAACTCAGGGTGGCACACAACCAGCACCCATTAGATGCCAACAACAGTAGTAATAAAATCACACCTAAAGATTAATTAAAACAGCAGAATAAAAAATAAAAATAAAAAGTAGATTTTGCATTTTAACTGATAAATAGGTTAATATATTAACATATAATAACAAGAACAGTAATTCAAAGTCATAATCTCGTTATATGTTTCTGTGGATACATGGGTATTTTGAATTGTATGCTCTTGGCGGGACACGTTGGTTTGCTTGTTTTATTGTATCTTTTGGTTGCATTACATGATAGTAATAGTAATAATAATAAAAAGTAATAGTCTTCGTTGCTTAAGACATTTCTATGAGATTCATTAGACAACTTGGAGGTACATACACGCCTACAGAAACCTGCATGCTGGTAACATACTGTTGTAGAATTGTTACATTATGTTGATTTCTTTTTCTAGAAACATACAGGCAATAAAGTGTTTATATTTATTGGAGCCTAAGTGCATTTTTAAAAGATGACTTTAAATTGATAGCAGCATGGTTTTTGTGAAGAGATTGCCTATTAAGAACTCTTTTTTCATAGATATAAGAGCAGCAATTTCCAGAAGAAGCCACACTATAGGAGAATGTAAAGATCGTCTCAATCCATTTTTGTAATATATTGCATGGCTCAAGATTTTTAAAAAATAGAAGTGTAAGTCCTGTTACTTAGCCCTATATGTTTCAGAGAGATTTGTAGACTAGGATAGGAACTAGTGAATTCTTGACAGAATGTTAGCAAAGCTTCAGTAATAGATTTAAAGCAACAGTCTATCCGATGTCATGATCGACTGTAGCAACAAGAAAAGAAGTGAAAAAGACATTGCTATCTCAGAAAATAACTGAGTTTCTTTTTGCAGATCTTCCATTTAACATTGTGCTTTTGAGAAAAGTTGCACAACTTTAATTCTAGCTAGTTTCAGTCAAAGGTGAAACTAATTTATATAAATAACAAGTGCTGTGTCCTCGGTGGCTTGCCTTTCCTATACACATCTCTTCTGTTTTCCTCCTTTCACTTTTCTTCCTCCGTGTCCAGATGTCTATTATGCTGGTTCCAAATTGTAATGGAAATAATCTGAAACTAGGTGTGTTTTGAAATGTTAGTCATATTACAATTTAAGTTATTGTCTCTAAGATTTTTTAAAGCTTATCTTCAAAGCTATTTCTATTAAGTAGAATTTTAGGTGGTAAAATGAAAGAACAAGATGCAGAAGACGTATATGCAATTGATAGATGAATATCTTCAACAGTGTGTTTTCTAATCCCTAAAATTGTTAAATAATAACCAAGCTTTATTTTGCTCTAATCTTTTAAGCCTCCTTTGGTCCCATATTGTGAGAAAGATGGACTATTAATTAATTAGCTAACTCATATTTAGCTAACTCATATTTGAGGAATACTGGAAGTATTAGGAGACAATAAAAGGGACCTATAGTGCATGTAGTCTGTGGTCCACATTGTGACCACCCAGTTTAGAATAATAGAAAAGTGCTGTTTTGCCATATGGAAAATAATCATATAGCTATCCTGAATGTTCCATAGTCCCTTATTTAAAAACGGTCAGGGTTTAGGACTTCAAACTGTTGGTGGTCTCAACTACTATATGCATTTCCCAGTGAAATACTATTTCATTTGTAGCATTATGACTTGCTTGAATGGGAAACAGCACACGCTCCAGTTACTAAGGTTTGCTTTACATGCATGTTGGGGTTAAGTGACAAATGGATAAAAAAAGTAGAATCCAGAAAAACAGAGCAAACTAATGCTCAAGGGGTTGTACAAATATAAGATTTTCTCTTGATTTTTATTCACTTTTCCTGCCTCCAATGTGGTGTTTGTGGAAAGATAAAAACTATCCTATGTCAAAGAATAATACATTTTAAAGTATTAAAGAGATTTTAAAGGGTCAAAGGGATTATTCCTTACTCAAAAGCTAAAAACGGGGCCAATCTTCATTCTGAACAGAGATCATTCCACAACGACATGTGTCCTTATGAAGCAGAAGCAGGGGGAACGGCAGGCCGCTCCTCACACTGCTTTTGGCCGGGATCTTGCTGAGACACTTTGAAGACCATTCGAAGCCCAAATGAGTTTAAAAGCAAGCACCTTTATTGTACTGCAGTATAATAGGCGGACAGAATGACACTAAGGCTCAGTGTCAATACAAAGCTGTCGCGCCTCGAGCCCTCTGGCTGCGAGGCTAATATACCCTTATCTAGGAGTTTCCCTTTTTCTCTATCAGGTTACACAGATAGGCTAACACCTCTTTCGAGGTAAGCATCTGTGGGGTGTAGCTTACCACCAACGGTCCAAGACACCTCCCCTGGAGTAAACAACTCCCATAGGCATCTATATTAACGTGACATACTGCATATATCTTCATCATATCTGGCTGACCACATTAGCTGACCACAAACTGTTTCTTGGAACAAGCTGTCGTAACACTTGCCTCCCTAATGAAAGAAAGACAGGCTGTTTCTTGATTAGAAGTGGAGAATATGCCCTTTTCTAAAGAATAGACAGAGAAAATGGAGTGACTTTGGTTCACTGTTTCTCTCATTCCCCCATTTTTTCTTGGAACTAAGAGAGAGACTCTTAGTTATCATTCCTCAGATTACGGGGGAGTTTCTCCTTTTTTCATTTTTCCCAGTTTCATGTTCATGACGTTTTTCCTCTGTCTAATCCTGATGTTAGAAGCATCTACCACCTTTTCAACCATATTTCTTAAGCAAGACAACAAGCATGGCAGTAACATTATTGCAAGAACTATGAGTAGCAAAATAATAAAAACAACAACAACAATATCTTTTAACCACTGGAAATTTGGTAGCCAGGATGTTAACCAATCGAACCAACCCGCTCCTTTTGGGGAGTATACTGCCCTAATGGTGGAGACTATGTTATTGATCTTTTCCACATCGGATTCAATCTCTCCTGATTCATTGACATAATGGCAACACGTCACATTAAGCCAGACACATAATCCACCCTCAGCGGATAGAAGATAGTCTAAAGCCAGCTTGTGCTGCATTAGAACTCCTGCCAATGAATCAATCTCTGTTTGGAGAGCTTTGATCCCTTTAACGGTATTATTTGCCAATCTTTCCATTTGTGCTGATAGCCTCCGAATCTGTCTCACATTAAGGGCCACCCCCACCTGGGGAAACAAGATGGCTCCCAACCTGGCTCCTTCACTAAGGTATGTTTCATCTGGATCATATCCATATTTCTCATCATAGGCTCTCTTTGCCCGGTATCCTCCACGTTTGGTCCCCCAAGTCAACTGAGGCTGCTGTTTTAGATAGATTTCTATGTTGGTCGGGGCTAAAGTACCGATGGTACATGTACCTTTCCAGAGTGGGGGTAAAACCTTTCCACCCCACCGCCCACATATCCAATAGAAACCTGAAGGCAGGCCTCCTAGGGCATGATTGTCTACAAGGATATCGGGTTTTAATCCTCCGGGAATCCGTTGTTCTAATGGGAGGTTTTCCTGAGGTTGATCAGTATCTGGGTGACGGGGAAGGACTGCCACTCCATCTGC
The DNA here is from genome assembly GCF_037176765.1 of Anolis sagrei. Classification (NCBI taxonomy): domain Eukaryota; kingdom Metazoa; phylum Chordata; class Lepidosauria; order Squamata; family Anolidae; genus Anolis; species Anolis sagrei. The sequence continues at coordinate 214,386,871 of NC_090021.1, read as the reverse complement.
CCCTGCTGGGGCCTTCCTCGTCCCTGCCTTTCGTGCTGTAGATCCCTTTGGGAGAATCCCAATTCTTCCCTGGCGTCCAGGACGAGGAGGGGGGAGTTTTTCATCTCCCCCTGATGATCCTGGGGTCTCCCTCCTCAACCTCTGGGGTTTGTCCTCCTGTTTTGGCTCCTCTATTTTCATTTGGAGATGACCATAGTACACAGTAAAAGTGACATTACAGTGGGGGTAATCTCCAAGATCTATTGGTATTGCCTGGGGAAAGTTCTTGTGAATTCCTTTCTGGGTTTCTGCCTTGCCTCGAGTGATACACACAGGGGCCTCTGGCGGAGGTACCCTGTGAGCTAACATAAACTGGGCTGAATCCTTTAACCCTTTTTCCATGTTATAGGTCCATGGTGTGAAAATTTTCCAACCCTTCAGGTCTAATACTGTTCCCACTACCATGGACCATCCCTCATATTGTGAACGAGGACCATGGGCACAAACCCAGCAGTTGGTTATTTTGGATTCATTCACTATTTCTCTTATTAGTTGATGGAATATGTTCTGTTCCCATCCTCCTTGGATCTCCCTCAAGGGGGCCATACTCAGTAGTATCAGATAGCATAGATACTTCATGTTCAGGTATGCATATGTAAGTGTTAGAAACAGTGTTCAATCAATATTCAATTCACAGACAATACACAATCCCACTCCCAACCCCCAGTGTCCCTTCGGTCTTTGGGGTAGCTCTCGGAAGCTACCCTCCTTCCTTTCAGGGCGGCGCTTGGTCGCCTGACCCCCGGGGGAGGAGCTCTATGAAGCTGGATCCCCCTCCTCTTCAGGGTAGCCCTTAGCCTGTCCCTTAACTTTGTTGAGAGTGAACTTTAGTGGATTGTCTGGATTCAGGTTTACTTGCCAAAAGTCTGGGTCCTTAGCAGTATAATCCTTCTTGATGCGGGTATAGTGCACCCACGGTTTCACATCCTCCAATTTCACAGCAGTGGGAGTTGTCAACAGCACTTGCAGCAGGCCCTTCCACTTCGGTCCCAGGGGATCACACCTCCAATCTTTTAGCCACACCTGGTCTCCTGGTGAGAAAGAGTATAGCGCAGTAACAGGGAAGGGATACCGCAACATGCCAGTATAATTGTGCAATTTATTTAATACTATTCCCAAGGCCTGAACCTCCTTTATCAGTTCTTGTTTTCCCAACTCCCTTATGTCTCCCTGTAATGGCTTCATCTTTAAAGGGGGGCTTCCATACATCATATTAAATTCATATTTGTCAAACCTGCACATTGAATTTCTTGTGACATATTCCCCCTATTGCATATTGATTTAATTTTTAAATCAATATGCAACATATAGTAATTCAGCTTCAAATTACAGTTGTACCAAATCTCAATTTCTTAAAGCAGAAATACATTTTCACAATTACAGTTACAAGTCTCATTATTGTAACCCCTATAAACTTTCATTGTTTTATTTCCTTTATAAATCTATGTATCTGAACCCAAATTAAAGTATCCAAAATGTTTCATTTACTAAACCACCACTGTATCACTTTTCCCTTACATTATCATGAGTTATTAACTTAAACCATAAACAAACCACATTTTCCCATTTGTATGTTTCCCCAGCATCAATGTAAATCTTTCAAATCTAAAACCTCTATTTAACAGTAGAACTCATTTCAACTTTAGATTAACCACGTGTGTGTGTGTGTGTGTGTGTGTGTGTGTGTGTGATTTGAACCCATTTCCAACTTGTCCATGTTGAAAAGCAATGTTTGAATTCCTTTTCCCCATAACACCAATTCTCTTGAAATGAGCAAATTCTGTGACCCAATATCCCCAAATTCCCAAACTGCTTTGTTGTTCCAGAAGTCTGAGACTTGTAGCTCTGGCCTCTGAAATAACTTGCAGCACTGCTTAATCCCATCAACACCTTTAAGGAACCTTTAACTGAATGTTTCTTTTCTGTTCTTCTTTAAACTCTTTAAACTTATAAATCACAACAATATATATGCACTGTTCATAATGAAAATTGTCAAACTTATGGCAATTTCTTCTTCAGGTCTTCTTTTAGTAGCTACATTTATCTCCTGTAACAACAAATTGTTTAAATTAATCACTTGTGCCAGCCTTCACAGGCTTAGACTTGAATCCATCTCTCCATCTCTCCTGTAATCAGTAACTTAGGTAAACAGAATTAACAAAAGTTAACACTTCCAGATAAAGCTCCCAAATTGCTTGTATCAAATTCCTTTTAAAAATCTCTCTGTATCTATTTCATTTTTCTCTTTTGCAATAACAAAACTTCAACCAATTTACTATATTTTGTAGGAAATACAAAAGAACTTGGATTTCCAAACAAAACTTACCCAAAATAACACAAAACCCCATTTACTAGGCTGATCAATAGGCTGATCAGACTACTGTTAAACCAAAATGCAACTCATCTGCCTTTACCAATTTGCAAATTTTTAACCTCTATTACATTTTTATTCAACCATAAAATACCCCCTCTAGATAACGTATTAATACCATTTTGTAATATGCACCCCATTGCCCTTAGATAGGCTTCCACAAAAATCCTCAGAAAATAAAACTCAGACTCTCCTCTGATCTTCCTCCTGCACATTTTCCTTTAAAATCACCAAGACTCCTCCTGTACCAAAACTTAAAATTCATTTAGATCTCTTTTTCTACATTTCAAGGGTCAAAACTGCATCTTGCTCTAAATTGCAACTCTGACCTTTGACACAGAAGCCCCCTCTTCTGTCAATTTACTGTAAAAACAACTCCAAATTCAAATGATATATTATCTTCCTTTATTGGAAATACTTTTCTCTAAATCCCCTTTAAAAACTTAAACAACTTTAGCCCTTCCATGGCTTAAAACAACAACAGCAACAACAAGCAACTCAGCAAGCTCCCACACCAGTGATCTTCCTCCCCCTCTCCATATGGGGATTATGGGGATTCCAATCCATTGAACTACTCCAGTACATTTACCTTTCAGAGAGTTAAGACTCTCCCTTGTTCCCTCATTTCTGCAATTCTTCAAGATGTATCTAAACACTTTATTTCTCTAAAGCAAGAAAAATCTTTTACACTACTCCAAATTTCTTTTTTCCTTTTTTTTTTCTTTTTTTTTTTCACTAAAAAAAATCATATCCTACTCCAGAAACAAAAACTGTTATTCTGCTCTCTCATACTGGAAACTAATAATCCTGTTCATGACACTAAATAATATTATGAATAACTTTCCCACATTGGAAAAGAAAATCCCACTTCTGACACCAATTATGTCATGAATGACTTTTCAATGATTTTTAAGCATAGGTTCTTTTTATTGCAATTTCCAGTGTGAGAAGGTATAACAGTTTACAGAAAAACATTTAGACATAGAATGACATTGGACATACAAACATACAGATTTAATGCAACTACATTTGATTCATAATTACACTGATTAACAAACAAACAAAGGGGAATTACATTTTCACTCAACATTCACACCACATGTACACGCATTCATCCACATGCATCCAAACATTACCATATCCTTTTCTCCCTCCTTGGAGAAGCACCTGTTAGGCCAGACCCTGCTTTCCTGCAGCCTGCCAATGCATAGTTCCATAACTTCCATAACGCCAAAACTTCAAAGCACTGAGATACCAAAACTTCTTTCCCTAAGAACAGTGCCAAGGACCAGATCTCTGTTTTCCATACAGAAGAACTGATTCCCTGCACAAAATCCAAGACTCCAAAAGTGCACTTCTTCCTCTTCCCTTGAGAAAGAAGCCCCAAAGTGACCAGACTGCTCCCTTGCAGATCTGCCACCCTTCCTCCTGAATATACACTTTAAATTCCTTAAAGTGATCCAACATGCATTGGAGGGGGGGTCTTTGGCCCCTTTGATCCTCCCCCTCCCATGACTTGATTTCAAACACTTCTATTGCCTAATACCTAGAGCTCTTTTCCTACCCCTGGGGATTTATGACTTTTCCTTGTCCACCCCAAAGGTCCCCGTGAACCCTGGACTCTCAACACTGTTTCAAGACATGCACTTTTGGACTCCCCGGTACTTCTCTCACAAGTCCCGCAAAGCCCTACTAATGCACACCAAAAAATTCTACTTGCCTGATTAGGTCCCGTCCAGGTTCCTGCGGCGGCCGCCTCCCAGGTGGTGATTGTCTCAAAAACTCCTGCTTTGGAAGAGGGACTACTCACCCTGCCTCGGGTGCCGCAAGAGGAACCGCCGGTCTTAGTAAGCGCGGCCGCGTCTCAGCGTGAACCAATTGCCGCACCCCAGAAGGGGAAAGTCCGCTCTCAGCTCCCAAGAACAGCTCCGAGATGGTCCTACAGCGAATACTCAGCCTTCGATTCCCGGTCAGGGAACCAGAAATGAAGCAGAAGCAGGGGGAACGGCAGGCCGCTCCTCACACTGCTTTTGGCCGGGATCTTGCTGAGACACTTTGAAGACCATTCGAAGCCCAAATGAGTTTAAAAGCAAGCACCTTTATTGTACTGCAGTATAATAGGCGGACAGAATGACACTAAGGCTCAGTGTCAATACAAAGCTGTCGCGCCTCGAGCCCTCTGGCTGCGAGGCTAATATACCCTTATCTAGGAGTTTCCCTTTTTCTCTATCAGGTTACACAGATAGGCTAACACCTCTTTCGAGGTAAGCATCTGTGGGGTGTAGCTTACCACCAACGGTCCAAGACACCTCCCCTGGAGTAAACAACTCCCATAGGCATCTATATTAACGTGACATACTGCATATATCTTCATCATATCTGGCTGACCACATTAGCTGACCACAAACTGTTTCTTGGAACAAGCTGTCGTAACACTTGCCTCCCTAATGAAAGAAAGACAGGCTGTTTCTTGATTAGAAGTGGAGAATATGCCCTTTTCTAAAGAATAGACAGAGAAAATGGAGTGACTTTGGTTCACTGTTTCTCTCACTTAAAAATACTTTTCTTCAAGTTCTGAATAAAAAGGTTATGTTCATAATAAAGCAACGGATCCCTCTCAGACATGCTCTCCTAAGCCATTAAACATGTAAGACCAGAAAGCAATAGGTTGTCTTGGCAGATGTTTCAGTGTAATAGTAAGTTGGTCATGGATATTGTTCATTGATTGGGAGGCTAAATCATGCTTTACAAGTTTAAATTTAAAAAAGTTTAAATAAAGGGAAACCTATCCTTTGATAGCAAATCAGGCAAAATCAAGTTTATAAGAGTAGTTTTCATGGATTTCCATTTCAGCTTTCCATCATTATTTCCTAAAATTAGTGGAAGAATGCCTTCACTTATGTTTTCCTGAGCCGTCCATTCTTCTTTCTCATTTACTTTCTTGGGAAACCACCTGTTGCAATACATGTATGGATGTAGTTAATATGACATCCAATAAATGTTGCAGAAATGCTTATGAAGGTTCAGATAAAGAATTCATATGTGCTCACAATAAACGAACACAAGACTCTGAGGAAGAGAACA